>NC_067124.1:1546129-1741129 GCF_021347895.1 Acanthochromis polyacanthus | reverse complement strand
CAGCCAGCCAGTCAGTCAATCAGTCATTCAGTCAGTCAGTCAGTCAATCAGTCAGTCAGTCAGTCAGTCAGTCAGTCAGTCAGTCATTCAGTCATTCAGCCAGCCAGCCAGCCAGTCAGTCAATCAGTCAGTCAGTCAGTCAGTCAGTCAATCAGTCAGTCAGTCAGTCAATCAGTCAGTCAGTCATTCAGTCATTCAGCCAGCCAGCCAGTCAGTCAGTCAGTCAGTCAGTCAGTCAGTCAGTCATTCAGTCAGTCAGTCAGCCAGCCAGCCAGTCAGTCAATCAGTCAGTCAGTCAGTCAGCCAGTCAGTCAGTCAGTCAATCAGTCAGTCAGTCAGTCAGCCAGTCAGTCAGTCAATCAGTCAGTCAGTCAGTCAGTCAGCCAGTCAGTCAATCAGTCAGTCAGTCAGTCAGTCAGCCACACTCCTTTAGACATGTTCAGTGTTCAGAGTATTTCTCTCGTCCCACACAGAGAATCAGACTGTGAGACACATCGTGATGGTCAGAAAGTGCTGTTTTGTGAGATGTAGGGATGGAACACAAATGCAGTTCATAGCAAAAAAGAAAAAATGCCATTCATGGCAAAACATTTTGTGAGTCACTTGTCTACGTTGCATTTCATTACAATTGTGATGCAATGTCAAATCTGTATAACAAAAGTGATAAATATTTCTCTTAGTTCTACATCTTGTGCAAAAACATTTACATATATAATACACATTTATGTATATTGTGATTATACATCCTGTATGTGAATATAAAAATTTCTAAAATTAATTTATCACTGTTCAAGTACACTGTGCTACACTATCAAGGCCTTTCACTTAAAACCACAAATAGCATCATCGTGGTCCACTGAAAATAAGAGAAACACTGGACCAGCTTGAATGAATTCAGTTGCTAAAATGCAGTTGAATTAAGTTTATCTTAATTAGGTTAACAAGTGAGATTAACACCTCTGCAGCCACAGGATGGAGATGGGCTCCCCTTTTGATCAGCGAAGCAAGAGGGACACCAGGACACAACGCCAGATGTGGGACATGTCTGGCATGGGGGTGCAAAGCACCAAGTCAGCAGGAAGCGAGGCCGAGAGCTGACTTTAAAGGATTTCCCCCAATACAGACCTCCAGGATGTGTATTGGACCTGTCTTAGCAAGAGACTGGCTCAAAAACCCCACATACCACCAACCCTCCAAGGAACCAAATTGATGGCAATAAAAATTCTGACTGATTCATGAACCACAGAAAGGAAGAAGCTCAGAAACCTGGAGGACCACTTCAAAGACATTCCATTCACAGACAAAGGAACTCTGGACTCACTTCAAAACTAACAAAGACAATCATCCCACAATTCTGGACAAAACTCCCTTTTATGTACATTCATTTCATAGAACAAGTGAACCTTTCAATCATTTCATGATTAATCTATGTCCTGCCTTACTTTTAATATTTTATACCTCCTGAGTAGTATCAATGTCCTAGTTTTAACATGTCTGCCGATCACATATGAGCATGTTTGGTATCATTTTAATCAGCTATCTGTCAGTAATGCTCCTAGATAAACCATGTTCACCAAATTTCAATATTTTGGAAAGTTACATAAAATTACCTGAAAATGTAACTCTGTGGGACATCTGGACCTCAGCCTTCCCTGATGGAAGATGTACCAGACCCCTGCTGAGTTAATGATATGCAAAGGCCCACTTTAAAAGACCACATCTGAAAGCACCATTTTGAGTTCTCCTGAATTTTGAAGTCGACTTGCTATCCATCACCCTGAGGCTCCACTCTGTCCACCGTTGTTCCGACCCGCTTCCACAGGCCGACCGGACCGCACACATCATCATCACCTTCGTTATCATCATCACAGGCATGCAAGTACCTTCCAATCACTGAATACTTGGTGCATTCCTCTAAATTCTTAGATTCCCTAAAACCATTCATTTGGCAAATTTTCACATTGGCATTTCCCAAAAGTCACGGCTGCTTTCAGGTGTGGTCTTCTAATTCCTTCCTCCCAGAGCGCTATATTATAACATAATATTCTCCCAATATTGTGTCGTAATATTGCACTCTATTCCTTCCCTTCCCAGTCATTAACATTCCGCTTGTTTGTTTTGTGTTAGTGTTTTGTGTTGTATGTGTATTGTTGTGCTCTTAGTTGATAGATGTCATTAATCATAGTTAGTTGTTGTTGTCCTGTTGTTAGTAAATAAATGTTTTAGTAACTAAATCCAGTTGACTCAATGGTTTATTGCTCACACTTTGGTCCGTAACTTGTATTTGATTCCAGCTACCGAAATTCTACTTATAATCTTATTGAGATAAATAATTCCCTTGATTACTTTATGAGGTTTTTCTTGTCTGCAGCAAGAGATGTTTCAGATGCTGCATTATTATTTTTAGGCTAACTCAAATACTTCACTGGCCGAAAACTAGTTAGATTACTTAATAATTCTGCACAAAGTAATCTTAACCCCAGTTACCGTAACATTTCATTATTTGGTGGAGAAAACTTCAGCGGCCCGCATTCGTTTTGAGATGTGCAAAAGTATTTTGCTTAATTGACCGAAGCTGCAAACTCGATGATAGAAACATTATACACCCATGGAAAGCTTAGATTCTCATGAATCCGCCGGTATAAACCACTTTCAGATGTGATTACCACAGCGGGTAATATAAACACATTTGTCCGACAAACAACAAATAACGTAAACAGCACAACTCACCTTTGAAGGCTGAACAAAAGATCGCTACTATCTTATTTGTAAATAAAAATATTAAGAGAAATACAGGGAATATGGGACGCGCAGCATGAGTTGCATGTGCACGAAAACGAGCTATTTGTGGATGATTTACTGATTTCAAGACATGTTTTGGACAAAATATTTTACTGGCTTGTTTTGTCTGGATGTCCAAGGTTGGATTATGGCTGTTTTTAGTGGAATATTTTCATCTGTGACCAGTTATGAGCCTTCAAAGGTGAGTTGTGCTGTTTACGTTATTTGTTGTTTGTTGGACAAATGTGTTTATATCACCCGCTGTGGTAATCACATCTGAAAGTGGTTTATACCGGTGGATTCATGAGAATCTAAGCTTTCCATGGGTGTATAATGTTTCTATCATCGAGTTTGCAGCTTCGGTCAATTAAGCAAAATACTTTTGCACATCTCAAAACGGCCCAAATGCGGGCCGCTGAAGTTTACCACTGCTTTAAATCAGATGTGCTTAAATCATTTGATTTGCCTCAAATAAACAGTTGGCATTGCTGCAACTTAGTTTAAGGAAAGTTATCTGTCATTTTTCCGAGTTGAAGAATTTGCTTGACAAAAATGTGAAATGCTGAATATGATTAGACTTGCGGTTCTTTCCTTTATTTACACCATAATTCTATAACTACTCTGTAATTGCAACAGAAAAATTAAAAGAAACCTGAAAGTCATGATGGGGCTGCACAGTGGATGGTGGTTAGCACTGTTACCTTGCAGTTAGAAGATCCCTGGTTTGTGTTCCAGCCTTCCTGGGATCTTTCTGCATGGAGTCTCCATGTTCTCCTGTACATGTGTGGCTTTTCTCCAGGTTCTCCAGCTTCCTCCCACAGTCCAGAAACATGCTGAGGTTAACTGGTGATTCTAAACTGTCTGTAGGTGTGAATGTAAGTGTGATTGTTTGTCTCTATGTGTAGCCCTGTGATAGACTGGTGACCTGTCCAGGTGTCCCCTGTCTTCACCCTCAGTCAGTGGGATAGACTCCAGCAACCCTATTGAGGATTAGGCGTTGCATAGATAATGGATGGACGGATGATGCCAGATGTACATAGCTATAGAAGCAATCAAATTTTCCCACTTTTGCTAAAAATCAGAATACCAGTTTAACAAAGTGTAATTTTAAATTCATAGAATCCACAAAACTGCCTTTACTAAAGCAAATAGATAAGTGAAATTTATTTGAAACAGCCACTGACTTCAGCCACAGCTCAAATACACTTTCAACAGTGTGACACTAGATGCAAAGCCAGTTGATTAAAACCATGGGAACCAGGACTGTGAAGTGAGACCTCTGACCTGTTGGTGATACTAGATTAATAATCAGAGAACAACTAAATCATAATTAATAATACATACATATATAACAGCATTCATTCCCTGGGCAACACTGCTATTTGTACATTCCACGGTAGTCCAGCAACAGTTTCAAATCTTTTTAATTAAAAAAGAAAAACAGCCTGTGGTGGTGCAAGAGGAAAAGTTATTGGATCATCAGAGTCAGAACTAATCATCCTCTGTGGACTTTGACTATCTGGACAGACTTTATAGTAGCTGTTAATATATTTCAGGCTGAGTCAAAGCAGTGGACTTACCAACCGACGCCCCCCATCCCGATGGTCTGCATTAGCATGACTAAAACCGTTTCAAAGCAGTTAGACTGTCCAAAAAGATTCAAATAAGTTAAAATATTTTTTGGACCAAATTTATTGCGATTCAGAGGTTTGTCATCAGCTCCCAAATCCCAAGTAACAGAAGAAGTGTTCAGATCCTTTGTTTACATAAATTAAACTAGAAAAGCACTCAGAGTGCAGACCTCCAAGGATAGAGAGGAAAACAGGAAACCCATGCAGTAAAGGATCATGAGCTGGAATCAAACCTGCGTCTCTGAGACAGTTCTGTTTACGAATCACCTTCTTAACCAGTTGAGCTATCTCGACACCTTGTTCCAGTTTGTTGGACGACATACTAACCTATGATGTTTTTGTCCTATTGTGGACCACATACTAAAACATTCTAAAAAATTCAAAGTGATCCAGAATCCAGGATCCTTTCCGGATTGCCACCAAAATTAAATCAGCTCTTCCTCTGACCACAGTCTACATCCAGTCAAAATTTCATGTGAATCTGCCCAGGCGTTTTTGAGTTATCTTGCTAACAGACAGACAGACACACAAACGCCGGGTGTCACATAACCTCCTTGGCGGAGGTAATAAAGTTCTCATATAAAATCTGACCTTTTTCTCCAATCTTTCAGTTTTGGTGCGATGTTGGATACTTGGAATGGTTATTAGAACAAACTATGAGCGAAATTTAAAGAGAAAATCCTTATTTGTTGGAGATGTTAACAATTATTGACATCTAACGTGACTGCAATGAACCACAGCTTTCTGTAAGATATCAGAGGACATGACAGTAACCACTAGTTTAATATTTTATGTGTTATTTAAAAAAAAAAATCTTGTTCTGTTGTCTCTGATATAAAATCTTTTCCTAAAAGTAACTAGGAACTAAAGCTGTTGTGCAGTTCAGATGCATAGAAAATGCAATAATGTGCTTTAAAATGTAGCATAATGTTGGATAGAACTGAAATTCTCAAGCAAAGCACAAATTCCTCCAAACTTTTTGAGCATATATGAGCAAACATGCATACTGTATATTTAGTATGAGCTACATCTGAGCCAAATGTGCAGATGAGGAAAGACAGGTGGTTTCAGACAGGGAACAACACAGGACACCAATCTCAGACTGATTATTTGACCTTAGTTTTACATCTTTGTGCCACCAGCGACATTAAAGTTGACATCCATCCGTCCATCCATCCATCATCTATACATCACTTAATCCTCATTAGGGTCATGGGGGTTGCAGTCTATTCCAGCTGACTGAGGGTGCAGGTGTTGTGTAATATTTTGATCTACTGCTGTTACAAATTTAGAACTGTGTGTGTTCGAATCCGATGTACTGTCACAGTGACCTGTACTGCACTTATGAACCTGGCAGTACCTGGTGGTACCTGGTAACTACTGAAAGCAATGTAGGTAAAAATAAAGAAGGCATGGGAGTGTGCTGACATGAAGCCAAAGGGAGGGCCTCTTCCTTTTGGGGATTGCCAGTTCAGTCTCATTATTTTTTGGGAGAGTTAGGAGAGTACCAGACTCTATTAGAAATTAACCCTATGTACTAATGGTGTTAAACAAAAGCTGGCACGGGTAAAAATAGGATGGGCTAGGGGAGTGAACAAACCCAGCCACAGACTGTATAAAAGATTGAGCGATTTGACCAAATATCAGAAGGCTCCCGGGATCTTTCTCAAGTGTTTTGACCTGTGTTTGTACAGAATACACACTTTTCTTCTTGGCATCTGAAGACTTGGCTCCTGGACTCTTTGGTGATTCTCTGGTGAGACTTAGATATTTTGAGACCTAGAACTTAGAATTAAATTACAAGTGTTAGTACATTGAGTGATTAGGTTAGTCAATAAATCTTACGTTGAGGGGCAACTGGCCCTCCCTCAACACAGGCAGGGTTCACCTGGACAGGTAACAGTCTATCACAGGACTACACATAGAGACAAACAATCACACTCACATTCACACCTACAGACAGTTTAGAATCACCAGTTAACCTCAGCAACTTCAGCTGGAGTACCTGGAGAAAATGTAGGCATGCACAGAGCAAACTGTGAAAGATCGCAGGAAGGCCAGGATGCAAAGCAGGGATCTTCTAGCTGCAAGGCAAAAATGCTAACCACTGAGACACTGTGCAGCTCCTTATTAATTATTATTGTTGTTAATTCTAGCAGTAGTAGCTGCTTCGTCTTCCCTAGTAAATCCATAAAATCCAGTTAAACGATATATCCGCCGTGTGTGTGTGTGTGTGTGTGTGTGTTTGCAGCAGTCGGGAGATGCTGACAGGACAGAGGCTCTGCCAGTCAAAGTCCCACCAGGACTCGGTCCTCTCTGCCCTCAACCAGCAGAGGAAGGACGGCCTGCTGTGTGACGTTACGCTGGTCGCCGGAGAGCAGAAGTTCCACGCCCACAAAGCCGTCCTGGCAGCGTGCAGCGATTACTTCAGGGTGAGTCCTTGGCCATAATATAAGCCTTGAAAATGAGCATTTCTAACTGCACAAGGAAATGATGTGGGTGTGTAATTAAACAAAGACCTCCTTCGATTTCTTTGTAGAGTGCTTAGACTGAAAGGATTGCACAGTAATCAAGCTGTTAATTGCCTTCAATAAAAAAAGAATTAATGGAAGGGTTCACAGGGTCCCAAAGTGGTATAAATGGGATTTAACCGGCTCTTACATCCTGCCAAGAGAAAGGTTTACAGCACAACTTGAGCTTTTTTGTTATAAAAACCTGGTCATGTATTCATGCACAGATGGTATCAAATATGAAGCACTGACAGCTACACTGCTACTGCAGATCATCCTTCACAAGCCCACCTGGATCGAGCCCTCGTGTTTGCTTTCGCTTGGTCTCTTGCCGAGGATTCAGTCTGATTCTAGTTAAGCCACAGAGGCAGCTTTACGTATACTCACACTGTCAGACAGCCAGACAGGAGATTTCCTGAGATGGGCCGCACAGGGAAAAGTGCACCGATGAGATTTGATTTAGGGACACTGAGCAGATTAGAAGGTAGAAATTAATCCCTTTTGAAAATGAGAGGAAGATTAAATATGTCCAAGTTGCCCAGGGATTATTCCTCCTGTGTCTGAGTGTGTGTGGAGATTATTTTTACTTCTCTCTGCAGAGAGTTGAAGGTGGGCGAGTCGCACTCCTCTCCTCCTTTTGTCGGTCCTCTTCACTTTTGTTCTCCTTTTTGTTCTTCGGCTCCGCTTTTAAAATGCCGCTCTTTCAAGTCCCACCACTGTTGTTCCGGCGCTTGGATTATTAGATCAGCCTGCTATAGTAAGCAAGAAAAAACAACTCCACTCCCCTGTTCCTCCGCTCTGGCTTAACAACATTATCTTCATTTTGTTGTCTGACTCCACCGCTGGGTTTAATTTAGTTCATTTACTGAGGAGATGAAGCTGCCTCATGGAGGAAATAGTGACTGTGTTTGTCCTCCCTCTGTGGCTCTTTTTCTCACACTCAGAGACAAACACCCACACACGTTGCAGCGGCTATAACACATTATCTAGTCCAGTGGACATGAGTGACTGTAATAAAATACCTGACCAAGCGTGAGCTGTTTACCTGGAACTTGTCCCGAATGTGTCACCTGCCTCTTCTTGTCCCATCACATTACTAAGAAGTCTGGACAGCTCTGGGAGATACCAACAAACAGCGTCACACACCAGCCTCAGCAACACAGCACACACTGAATCTTCTTTGCTTTTTTGTATTACAGAGAAATATTGTCTGCAGGCCCCGTAGCCAAAGCAGAAGTCATTATTGTCACAAATAAATATTTCACACCCTGTACTACCTAGAACTCTGCTGTTGCTTTAACCTCTCTCTGACTGCAGTTATTTTAAGGACAGTATTTACTTTAGACCGCATTATTAAGGTGTTATTTGTCTTGTGAAATGCTTGATTTGACAATGTGATCTACTGTAAATCGATCCCTGAAGGGAAATTGCTGCAAGGGGATTGGGCGTGTGATATGCTGTTGTTGCGCTCACTTCAATCTGTAAATGAATGGGAAAACATTCAGTGCTCCGACTCTAATTGAAATGTTGTGGATTTTCCTTCTGGATATTTACAGAAATTAAAACCTATTTAAGAAATCTTCATGCGAACTTAGGTTTTCTTTGCAGTATTTGAGAAATAACGGGGTGAGGAGACAACTGTAGCACTTATATGAGTTCAACACATCTATTAGGATGGATATTGTGCATCAGCAGACTGTATGTATGGAATCAGTCTAGAATACACCTGCTGGCTGTCCTCACACCTGGATTCTGCTTATTATGTGTATATAGACACAAACCTGAAATTTTGTGTTGCTATAGCACCACTTTAATCAACCAGACAGCTTATCCACATATCAATTGTTAATGTAATTCTGTATTTATTCTGGATGACAACATGCATATTATTTGAAAAATAACCAGAGGATACAGTATTTAACTGTGACATTATGTTGGTCATGTGTTATTTTAACACAAAAATGTGTACTTACATCATAACTACTAATTGCATGTTGGGGTTACTTAGAAATGGCCTTATTTTAGAAAGAAAAGCTAATTTTTTCAACGGCAATAACATTAAATTAAATTGAAAAATACAATCTAGGCATTGTTAATGTGGTAAATGACTATTGTAGCTGTAAACACCTGATGTTTAATGGAATATCTCCATAGGGGTACAGAGGAACATTTCCAGCAACCATCACTCCTGTGTTCTAATGCTACATTGTGTTAGCTAATGGTGCTGAAAGACTCATTGATGATTAGAAAACCCTTGTACAGTTATGTTAGCACATGGATAAAAGTGGGAGTTTACATGGAAAGTGTGAGATTGTCTGCGTGACCCCAAACTTTTGAAGTAGTAGTGTACATATTTATGCAGCTGTAATATTAAGTGTATTTAGGTTGGGAGGAAAGACCTCGTATGTCTGCCATGAGTGCAACTACACTACAAACAGTAGTGCATTTGCACAAACCTCCCATAAACTTTTTGCAGCTTGTCCCAGCGTCCCCGCTTCAAAGAAGGATGAGGGATTTTTATGAAGCTCTTTTTTGTTCCTAACCAATAAAAATAGAGAAGAAAGTCACATAGCAGGTCTGTACTATGATTAGTTTGTAGAATCATTTCCAAGAGACCCAAAGGACAGTTTGCTTAATATACACAATACTTACAACATTAAACCTACTGACAGCTGAAGAGAATAGGACAGAGCATCCAGTTACAGTTGTTATATTCTGCCAGGCATCCATAGTTTCTGCCATTCAGGACTGGATGTTGCTTTTTGCAGACAAAGCAAGTCCCACTCCAATGATAGCAGCCTTGTCTGGCAGCTTAATTTGTCCTGTCACATAACAAAAACTGCCCAAGAAAGCCTTTAGGAAGGGGGTTGACCTCCAAAATTCCCCAGATGCAATCACTGTTCTATTGATTTAGTGGTGGTCACATGACAAAAAGGTGTGTAAAGGCAGGGAAGAGGAAGACTGAGATAGAAAAAATTTAATGTACACTGAATCATTTACAGGACAACTCTACAGGGCGTACATGTGGCAGGAATACAGATGGAGCAGGGAATGTCTTATTACTGTTTTTTATCAGATTATTATAGCACTTTTAACAATGAATTATTGCCAGTCAGACACTGAGTTAAGGTGAAATTAATTGTAACTGCTTTATTTACAGCCAAGTAGTTTATTCTGTGCACAAATCATAGAGTTTGCATGTAAGATATGCTAAAATAATATTTCCCTCTCTACTTTGTATTAAACAGTGTGAAGTAGAAATATTCAAGTAAAACATCTCACTGTTGTTCTGGATTGGAGTGCTTTAGTAAATGTACATATTTACATTCTACAACTGGATTTGGTGCAATCTCTATGACAAATATAGCCTCATTCCAGAGAAAAAAAAACAATATTTCTCCCCGACATGGAAACAGTCCTACCGAACACTGTCAGAGTTCAGTGGGTGCGTGAGGAAGTCACGAGTCCTCTCCGGTATGATCACACCAAGCAGAAACACATAAATTTTGTCGACAGGTCAGGCTAACTGCGGCGCTACACCCCCACTGCAGCATCGTGCTAAAGGACTGCAGTAAGCGTGTCTCTGTGGCTCGATGTGTCTCTGTGCTGGATCTATATCCCAACTCAGAGGAGCCATCCATCAACTCCTCCACCAAGGTCAGGAGCGCTGATGCTGGAGGCGAACAGCTCTGCAAACACTCTCAGGGTGCTGTCTCTCCTTCAGTCCTCCCATTCACATGCAAACAAACAACAACACATGCAAAGTGTTGACACTCACTGTCGTGTGCACACTTTCTTTTACTTTCTGTCTCCATCCAATTTTCTCTCTTTGCCACTCATGCACACACTGACCACAGCTCAGCCACCATCACGCCTCAGGTTGAGCCACAGGCCCTCCTGTGCTCAGTGGACCGGTAGATTTTTAATTAGCGCAGTGGTGAATCAACAAGGCTGAGCTCTGAGGAGAGATGCACAGGCCTTGGTTAAAACTCAACATGGCCTCAAATTGACCCTGTCTCACCCATCCCGCTCACAATGCACAGGGGCCAGTTGCCAAAGCAGAGGGGTCATGCCTGGTTAAAGATCATGTGTGCAATGAATCAGACAGAATTAGATGAGATTTGGAAGAATGAACTTCGCTTTCGTGACAGGAAAGGCCTGTGATAACTGGCCAGCCTACGGGCCTTTGAAGCTTATAATGCGGTTACACACCAGTCTCTCAGTAGAGATAGAGTGGAGCGACTGTGCTGCACACTGCTTCTGTGATTAAAAAGATTTTTTAAAATTGCAAGTTGGCTATACCACTATCCTGAGGCAGTGTAACTGTGGGAAAAAATTGTCTATAGCAGCTATAATTACTGTTCAAAAGCAATTTACGGTTATGATGTTTGTCCCATTACAGTCAGAGGAAATATACAAACCTCAGACTCTAAGATGAAACCTTGCTGTGTCTCTGAGATGACAGGTAGGAGACGTGATCTCCATCGTGGCAACATTGACCCGTCAGCCTCAGCTGGTCGGCCCTGATCAATGGCTCCATCATCCCGTCATGGTGTGACACCGGTCAATACCTTTGATTAGCAAGCAGCAAGCTGGACTCAGGCACAGCAGGGCCAGACTGCAGACGCTGCGTCCGCTGCTTTGATTTCACATGGAGTGTGGTGTTCGCACGTGTGACTGTGTGTGTGCCCGACTGCATGAGAGAAAGACAGAGAGGTACAGCAGAAAGTACTGATTGGGCTATTTATTTCTGCTGACCTCCAGGGCCATGGCAAGCAAATCAATACAGAAAGGTTCTAGGATGTTGTGTCTGTCTGGCAGGTTTTGATTAATTATGATGTTGTTTTTTTTCAGCACACATACATCCCACTCTGTTAAAACAACCTACAGATATTCTATTATGAGCCTGCAGTGTCACACGAAGGACTGGAGGAGCAAAGCTGAACAGGTTTAACCATCCATGCCTGTGTGTATTGGGCATTTTCTACAGCAGTGCCCCGTGGATGGCTCCCAGTTTGCTGTTTGTTTATTTTTTAACCAAAGATGGAACATGCCAGATGAAATATCGGTGATGGAGCGTTGCCTCAGCTGACATCCCTGTTTTTGCTGTGTCTTGTCAGGCCATGTTCAGCTTGTGCATGTTGGAGAGCGAAGCAGACGAAGTGACTCTACAAGGAGTGACCAGCGTTGGACTGAAGCACGCTTTAGATTTCGCCTACACCGGGCAGGTGAGCATGGGCTTTCACGACAATCACACCTGAACAGACCAAAAAAACAAAGCAGAATGTATGCAGACACATAAATATTAAACAAAAACTGACAAAATTGTACCTCTTTGCAATAATATTGAGAAATGATAGCTCAAAAGCACCTCAGCGGCAATAACAAAAAGCTACAATATTTAAAGGTAGATAAGTGTCACATTCAAATATAAAATAAAAGTACAGAAAAATATTTTCAGATAAATTATTATGTGCTCATGTGGTAAAGGCTGGAGCTTAGTACTAATTCTAATACTAATACTATGCTAATACACTGATGTTTTGACCTCTGTTTAGTCTCTGAGCCCTTTGCCAGGTGAGACTAACTCTGACCTAATGAACCCTTTCCTCAGCAGATACTTGGCTGCTTAATCAGCTCTTCTATCTCCACTGTATCTACTTAGGCTACACTGCATTGCCTGGCCACATTTGCTTCATAGGCACTTTCACTTGAATAGCATGGCCCATTTAGTAACCCAGGTACTAATCAGCCCCCCTGCTATGAGACACTTTGCCATGCATGATTCTTTCTGGGGCACAAAAGAACAACAATGTTCTCACTGCGGTATAATACAGAGAACAGCCCTCGGGACCAAGCGTGAAGAAAAAAGTCAGAACAAGCCAAAAGGTGCAATTCCTGGAATGGCCACTTGAGGCTGAGTCACTCCCTATATAGACTCTAATGTTAAAATATGCCACTTTATAGCAGGAATAAACATGTTAACAGCATGGTGCAAAAAATCTTTTTGGTCTCTGTAGGTGAGTTCCCCATTCATGACAGTTATATTATCATAAATGGTATTCAAACTGTATTAAGGATTAAAATTATGTGTAGTTGAGGTGAGTACGGTCACAGTGGTTAGGAGGAATTGGGCAATGCCATGATGGTTGGGCATCAGACCCACCATACTAACCTTTAAAACTGTTCTTCAGAAAGCTAAGTGTTCATCCGTCTTTATATTCAGTTTATGGATGAGACTAGTACTTGGCTAACATCCATCTCTAAGATGAATTGTGTCTTGAGCTTTTGTTTGGCACCAAAGTGCCTTTACCATCACCAACGAGCACATGTGCCAGGCGTTTACAAAGACATGAACAGTGACATGACTGAGAAAACTAATACAGCTAAGCTAAGCAGACTAAGTAAGGAACCCAACCAGCATGTTGTACGCAGCAGTGCTAGAATCTGACTGAACCCAGTGAACAAACCAAACAAGCACACTCACCTCCTTTAGCTTTTCTAAGCTAATACGTGTCTGTATGTCTGTACAACTACCAGGTGCTCATCAGCTAAGCTAATTAGCACATTATCAGAGGTAGTACTGACATAATATTTCTTTGACACAGAAATACTGAAAGCAAAAGTGCCCACTGTGCAGAATGACCCCTGTTAGTGGCATATAGCCTACACACGTGGACAAAATTGTTGGTACCCCTCAGTTAAACAAGGAAAAACCCACAATTCTCACTGAAATCACTTGAAACTCACAAAAGTAACAATAAATAAAAATTTATTGAAAATTAAATAATCAAAAACAGCCATTACTTTTGAATTGTTGATTAACATAATTATTTAAAAAAAACAAACTAATGAAACAGGCCTGGACAAAAATGATGGTACCTCTATAAAAGATTGAAAACTATTTGACCAGAGTGACATGATTAACTCAGGTGTGTCATTTAATTGACATCACAGGTGTTTCCAAACTCATAATCAGTCAGTCTGCCTATTTAAAGGGAGACAAGTAGTCACCCTGCTGTTTGGTGAAAAGGTGTGTACCACACTGAACATGGACAACAGAAAGCGAAGGAGAGAATTGTCCCAGGACATCCGAAAAAAAATGATAGACAAACATCTTAAAGGTAAAGGCTATAAGACCATCTCTAAACAGCTTGAAGTTCCTGTGACAACAGTGGCTCATATTATTCAGAAGTTCAAGACCCACGGGACAGTAGCCAACCTCCCTGGACGTGGCCGCAAGAGGAAAATTGATGACAAATTGAAGAGACGGATCGTTGGAATTGTATCCAAAGAGCCCAGAGCAACCTCCAAAGAAATTAAAGGTGAACTCCAAGGCCAAGGTACATCAGTGTCAGATCGCACCATTCGTCGTTGTTTGAGCCAAAGTGGACTTCATGGGAGACGACCAAGGAGGACACCACTGCTGAAAAAAACTCATAAAAAAGCGAGACTGGAATTTGCAAAAATGCATGTTGACAAGCCACAAAGCTTCTGGGAGAATGTCCTTTGGACAGATGAGACCAAACTGGAGCTTTTTGGTAAGGCACATCAACTCTATGTTCATAGACTCAAAAACCAAGCATACGAAGAAAAGAACACTGTCCCTACGGTGAAACATGGAGGAGGCTCAGTAATGTTTTGGGGCTGCTTTGCTGCATCTGGCACAGGGTGTCTTGAAAGTGTGCAAGGTACGATGAAATCTGAAGACTATCAAGGCATTCTGGAGAGAAATGTGCTGCCTAGTGTCAGAAAGCTTGGTCTCAGTCGCAGGTCATGGGTCTTCCAACAGGACAACGATCCAAAACACACAGCCAAAAACACCCAAGAATGGCTGAGAGAAAAGCGTTGGACTATTCTAAAGTGGCCTTCTATGAGCCCAGATCTGAATCCCATTGAACATATGTGGAAGGAGCTGAAACATGTCATTTGGAGAAGACACCCATCAAACCTGAGACAACTGGAGCTGTTTGCTCATGAGGAGTGGGCCAAAATACCTGTTGACAGCTGCAGAACGCTCATTGACAAATACAGAAATCGTTTAATTGCAGTGATTGCCTCAAAAGGTTGTGCAACAAAATATTAAGTTATGGGTACCATCATTTTTGTCCAGCCCTATTTCATTAGTTTGTTTTTTTAAATAATTATGTTAATCGACAATTCAAAAGTGATGGCTGATTTTGATTATTTAATTTTCAATACATTTTTATTTATTGTTACTTTTGTGAGTTTCAAGTGATTTCAGTGAGAATTGTGGGTTTTTCCTTGTTTAACTGAGGGGTACCAACAATTTTGTCCACGTGTGTATATATCATGGGATTATTACAGCCCGATCTCACGGGGATTCGTGAAATTGTCACGTAAGTTTTAGTTTCGGTTTCGTGTGCACCAACACGATTTCGTCATGTTTTTCGTGCCGCTCACCACGAAATGCGCACCAATGTATTTTAAACGGCGGACTTTTCGTGCCACTCAGAACGTATTTCAAAAGAATGTGTATATTATATTTTTAATGTAAAACCGTGGCGAATCCAACGCTATATTTTGCATGACATCGTCCCTAAACATAACCCTAACCATAACCCTAACCATAACCTAACCATAACCTAACCATAAGCCAGTGGTACACTTACCAATTTGCATAGGAATTTCAAGAATGTCCGGCGGCCGGCGGCCGCAAACGCAATCACACAAGCAGTATACGCCGATGGACAGCTTAGATCGTCATGAATCCGCCGGTATAAACCACTTTCAGATGTGATTACCACAGCGAAAAACATTTCGTGGTGAGCGGCACGAAAAACATGACGAAATCGTGTTGGTGCGCACGAAACCGAAACTAAAACTTACGTGACAGTTTCACGAATCCCCGTGAGACCGGGTTGATTATTACTAATGCTGTATTTATGTGTGAGCAATATCAAAGCTGTAGGTGGTCAAAGTGGAGCTAATTTTGACTACTTCGTATACCAGTGGGGCATGAAAATTTAAACATATTATAATTAGCTGACCAAGTGTATTGCATAGCTCTTGCTAGTAGAGTAAAAATGTAGTTAGAGGAGTCTAATGACGTAAACATTTGAAATACTCAACTAAAGTATGAGTACTTTAGTTGTACAGTAGTTACTTCTCATCTGTGCAAATATGCCACAAAAATAAACCATAACATGGATTTTGCAGATTGCCTCTTTAATCTGTGCAGCATAAGCTTCTACTTCAGGATGATCGTGTTATCCAGGAGCGTGCAGGTGTTGGATCAGATTCGACCATAAACTGGTCACTTCTCTGCCTGCTGCTATCAAACTGTTACTACAATATTCTCAGACTGAAACAAGAAACACATTTAAATTCACATTTGAGAAGGAGCTCAGTATTACATTTCTAAGCTGAGGCTGTCATGAGGAGACGGTCATGTGAGTGACGTCAGCGTGTCCTTCCCTTCTCACCCCATCAATAAAGAGATCATTTCTAATAGCCTTCCTTGACCTTTCTTTGTGCCAGTGATTCTGGCTCCACTAAGCAGCCTAGCGGCTTATTTCATATATGGAGAGGCCAGGAACTTTGTAATTACTCCTAATTTTATTTCCACAGTGGAAATGAGCAAAGAGTGAGTCGGTTAGGCAGTGTAAGTAGGTCAACAGCAGGCTTGCAAGCCGCCCTGCTTTGGTTGGCTCAGCTCCTGTCTGCCCAGAGGAGATGATAGCAGATGAGATGAGGGCAATATGCTTATCCCCACTCCGTAAATAATGACCTACTAAAAAGCCTTCCGTCACATGTCATAGGCCAGCGGGGTGAGTGAGGAGACATGCTGCCACAGGATGCTCACAGATTGGAAGTCGGTTATTAACTTCATTGGAATTTTTACTGCACACCAGGAGCACAGTGGAAAAGCGGATCAATTAAACATCCTTTTATTACACGCAGAATTAAAATTTCCCTAAAAAGCTCTTTTACTAAGCTCAAAGTGTGGTGTGAGCCTACATGGGCCAGATTCTAAAGTAGAAGATGTATACATTCTTGCCACACAAGCATCTTTTATTTTGTCTCCTCCAGCTGAAAGCTCGCAAGTAGCAGGCGCAATAAATGTCGGTTTACACAAGAGCTCATTGTACTCCCACACTGAACCAGGCACAGTGTTATAAAACTGACTTCTGCTGTGTGAGGTTGAAGTGCTCAAACTGTAGTGGGCCTCTGGAGTGGAGAGCAGAGCGGGAAATGAAGAGCGTTCACTTACAGTTATTACTGTCATTATTTTGGCTTGCCGTCAATACCACTGCAGCCTGACAGGACACTGATTGAGTCAAAGAAGAAAATATAGTGTTTGATGCTTTTGATGACATGTTTAACTTAGTTTGAAATCATCCAACAGAAGTGGAGGTGATTGGAGCAGAGAATTTTGACTGTGATTGGCAATCAAAGATTGAAGTGTTCTTTTTAAAAGCACAGTGCGTACAGATCCTCATAATTGAATCACATAACCACTTATTTTTGCTCTCTGTCTTAATATGTTAGGCTTATGAGGCCCGAGCTGGTGCGGGTGGTTAACTGGACTGCTGCCCAGGCTTGGCAGGAAAACATACTGTGATAAATGAGAATGTGCAGATGTAGCTAATTGCAGAGAAAGAAGAAAAAATAACCTTATCAGAAAAGCTTGCTGTGGGACGTGGCTCTATGGAGTTCCAGGGAAAATATTTTACTACTTTAAACAGATGTCTTAATGAATTAAAATGAACTGTTTGCATAAATCCTAATGTGGTCAATTTATGTGTGTATTTATAGCATGTAATCATTAAAAATGATAGAAAAAGATCTAGGCTAGGCTTGAAGCAAAAATCCCCCCAAAAAAACAAAAACAAAAAGATACCCATTAATGCAGCTGAACCGTTTTCAGCCCACCACTGTTGATACAGTGGTGAGAGGCGAGGGAGACCAATGATGAAGTCATTTTTCTCACTTTCACTACTGATGCAGTCACGGCTCTCTGGTTATGTAGGGCAGCACTGCTGAATGGATTATCAAAGGCTTGTTCCTGCCTTTCAAAATCAAACTAAACTGCATTTGGAGTAGGTGAGTTCATTCTATGAGAGGTAACTTGGGGTCTGTTTGGTCTGATTTGGTTATTATGAAAGTCATTATTTGAATATTTATTTCCATGTGGTGCTGTTAGTGTGCTTAGAATAGACACTATACTCCAGCACTACCTGGCTCTGCTCCTGAGAGCTTAAGAGTATGAACTGGCTGTGTGACAGAGCTTTATGTTTCATACGGGCGGATAATATGGAGGAAACAGACGGAAGCTTTCAGCAGATCATTTCAACTGCTGTTCATTCAGCTAAACAGGAAGCATTTTGGCAGAATCACTGCGATAATAATTGCCTGAATACTGTATGTTGCTGTAGTCTGTAGAGGATAATAGTGAATCAAGCACATTGGCACAGCAGGTCTTTTTATGCTGTGAAATCTGTTATAGTCACCTCCACTGTTTCTGTTACACTGGATGGAGCAAATGTTTGTGAATATATTTGGTTATTGTCAATCAAAATCAACCCTAAACAGAACTAAAAAACGACAATACATATATATTGTAGTATACTTCCTGGTTTTGAAGTCAGCTCATGCAGTTTATGCTCAGGAACTTCTACATACAAATGAACATCAGTCCCATTTAAAAACTGGCCAGATGATTCACACATTGCTGATTGAACTGACAGGTGGATCAACCATAGTGATGGAGAAAGAGCAGGCATCAGCAGAGAAAACTAAGAAAGGTCCAAGGGAGGTATCTGATGGTGCAGGTAAAAGAGAAACTCACCATCCAGAAGTTGAGACAGAAGTTCCACACTGCAGGTTTAACTGTAAGATGCACATTATGAGTGATATTCCAAACATTTCTACATATCTGTAAACCAAACTATTGATAACAATTTTACAATTACAGATGCCAAAAAGCAGATTTTTAGATCAATAAACTCTATTTATACTTATTCTGTCCGTGTTACACAACAACTACAGTAGCTGCACACATTATTGAGACGTACTCATGATTTACACCAACCGTTTTACAGTAATTACAACATTGTTTTGTCCACTGCTGTTGCTGCCAAATTTATTTTCCTGGAGCTAAATTTGTAATATTTAACATGCAGATTTACTCCTTTACAGCTGACTTGAACTTTTCATCCTTGTTTCTGTGTATAAATATTCCATCAGTGATGGACAATTGCCAGTTTGGGAGAAAATACTAATGATACTGAATTTAATGAGTGAAAATATGGTATTCAAGTTTTTAAACACATTAAAGAACAATGGTTTTCAACAACTGTTTAAGGAAAAGCTGTGAGTTTAGGGTTTAATAAATTAGGCAGACTGGTAGTTTAATTTTTGAGGTTTACGCAGGATTCATTTGAGCCGTAATACCTAAAGTACATAAAGCAAAGTACCATTCTAAACATAATTTCATTTACCGGTACTGTCAGAATGCTTAGCGAATCAGTGTCCTAAAACAACCTGAAACTTGACTGCAGTGAAACTGAAACTCAAAAAATCTATGAAAGAAACCTAACGACCTTGTTTATCTCCGCTGGCCAGATTCTGCTGGAGCCGGCGGTGATCCAGGACGTCCTGTCTGCAGGCAGCCACCTGCAGCTGCTGGAGCTGCTCAGTCTCTGCTCACACTACCTCATCCAGGTACACACACACACACACACACACACACACACACACACACACACACACACACACACACACACACACACACACACACACACACACACTGCTGTCCTTGTGTGTGAGCTGCAGATGTTACCCGAGAAATTAAAGAAATAACTGCTTCACAGCACAGGGTCCCATCATCCTAATGGAGATTCTGTAATATCATTGAGTTTTCAGAGGTGTGTTTCTCTTAGGAACAGTTGATTCTGTCTGCAGGGGAATAGAGAGTACATTTACAAATGAGCCACTTAAATTAAAGTGGAACAGCTTTTACTTACTTGTACAACTTACTTCACACCTTTATTGTACAGGGTGTCCCTACAGTCTGGACACACAGGAAATCTCATTAACTATCATTTTTTTGCTTCCACAGATTAAATATGGCTTTGTTTAAAGAAGAAAAAGCTGAACTCGTACTTCTCAGTAGACATGAAGTCGGGCTGCAGCTATCAATTATTTCAGTAATTGAGTATTCTATTGATTAATCGAGTAATCGGATTCCGTGCACATTAAATGGTAAATATTTATATAGAAATATCTATATCTACCTCGACCTGAGCCAAAGATCGAACCGGTAACCCTTCGGTTACAAGACGGCCACTCTACCCACTGAGCCATGCCACCCCCAATACACCATCAAAAGTGGAAGTGAACATGCTGTGTAACAGAAACAAACGTCGTGGTGGAACACCAGCAGACATCTGTGGTGTATAGTACATTTAAGTCTGACTATGTCAAGCAGTCTTCATAGTTCAGCCTCTGATCTGCTAAATGCTGTAAACATTAGAAAAGCTGCAGTGGTTAAAATAGAAATGTCCCGTTGAATTTAAAATCCCCTTATGATTTATTGACTATTCGTCCAGGTCCGTATAGGAGGAAGTGTGTGTCCAGACTCGGACCACAGTCCACCATTTAGTGATCTGGGGTCTAGTATGTAGTGGATTAAATGAAGCCTTGATTCAGAGAATTTTCCCAAGAGGGAATTTGAGTAGTCAAATTCCTCGAATAGCTCGAGGAATCATTTCAGCCCTAATATGAAGGATGGGCATGTGGAAAGATAGCAGATGAATTTAATGCATGCCATCCAAGGAGGATTCCACTTGGCTTTTCCACGGTGGCAACGGTGGTTAAAAAGTTTAGAGAAACGAGCCATTTCATGGACAAACTCTGTTCTGTACGACCAAATGTACCAGCCAAAACTAAAGAATTGGTCATGAAAATTAATGCTGAGTTCAAAATATCACTTCCCTACCCCTAACCCTATCTTTCCATACGTCCATCCTTCACATCCACTGAGAAGTACCAGTTCAACTCTTTCTTCTTTAAACAAAGCCATGTTTAATCTGTGGAGGCAACAAAATGATAGTTAATGAGATTTCCTGTGTGTCCAGACTGTAGGGACTCCCTGTATTAATATCCAAATCATTAGCTGCACTACCGACCGCTCAGGCTGTCATACAACAGAGCAGCACGGAACAAGAACTGGACTTGCTTTTTGATCTTCACATTTCATTCTTTTTTTTGGCATTTTTGCCTTTAGAGGTAGACAGAATATGAGGGAACAAACTGTAGACATTATTAGGCAGTCAGGACCTCCCCTTTTGTTATGAAAATTGATAGAATTTCATTTTCCAAAGAGATTATTGTGATTGTATTGATACGGATTGCTTATTTCTGATAAAACCATACCCACATGACTTATTCATGTTTTCACCAATAGTGGAGTAAAAGACTAAGACTGGACTAAAAATGAAGAACAACCACGGTCAAGCTGACATGTGTACCAGCCGTTTGTTTTTGATTCCCTACTATCGCTTGAGTGTCTGTGCCCATATAAAACAGTGACAGGAATAAAGTGTTTACAGGCTGAATCACCTGGATTCCCTGTGGAACAATCCTGGCTAAACAACACCGTCTCTGATATAATGATGTGCAAATGAGAAAAACCAGAGAATAAACAGCAACACCAATAAAGGAAGAGTTCAACATTTTTGGAACAGCCCTTTGTTTCTTCTTTTTGGCTTTCTAACCTACAGCCAGATGAGAAGACTACAATCAATTTCAAGTCTAGATGCTAAATATGCCACTAAACCAGTTTAAATACTGGAAACAAGAGGGTACAGTTAGCCTGGTTTGGTCTGGAATAGGGCTGCCATGATAAGAGATTTTCACTACATCATTATGCAGCCAAAAGAAGCCACAATAATGATATTATTGCAATATCTGTAGATATGAGAAACACACAAGTTGTCATCCAAATGAATCACATTAACCTTGTTAATTGTGTGTTTTGCCTCTTTTCTGGCAAATAAATCAGTTTAGGGAGGCGGATGGACATTCTGTTCTGTATGTTGTTTTATGTCTGGGTGACAACCAGATAGTTACTGTAGCTGGAATATTTACCATATCAGCTTTTGATTATTACTAACTTGACATCAACATGTCAATTTTTAAATATCACAATTATTACCCTAGTCTGCTCACTTGATGACACATTTGTTCATTTCAAGCCAAACACTAGTGTCCAAAAGTGTTCAAAAATGTTGGTTTTTGGAGTGTTATGTGCTTTGTTATTATTATTTTTGGTTATGCTCACGTCTTATATTCTTATTTTATATTACATGTCAGTTCATGAGTCTTAGAGGTGCTGGTAGGTAGATTTTTGACAGAGCCATCCGAGCTGTTTCCCTCTGTTTTTGGTCTTTTTACTAAGCTGAGTTAACTGTCTGCCAGTTCTAGCTTCATATTTTCTGAACAGGAGTCATGTTTTGGTATCAATCTTTTCATATATCTCAGCAAAAAGGCGTGAAAAGTGCGTCTCTTTAAATGTCGAGCTGTTCCTTTAAGCAGAAATGACCCCAAAGTTTGATGTGGAAATAAATCCTTGTACAGTAACACTGCAGTCTGCTGCTGTAATTAATGGTCTAGTGTGAATCCTCCTCTGCAAGCAGGTCAGAGGTCAGAGTCGGCTGGAGGACAGCAGCATCCAGAGTGTTGCTGAGGGCTTCAGCAGGTTTTATGTTTGTCGTCTGCTGTAAAGTGTCTGAGTTCAGGTCTGTTTAAGAACTGGGCCACCCAGCTGCCTCTTTCATACATTTTATCACAAGACTGAGATGCATGTGTTGCAGACAGAAGCAAAGTCAGCCTGCTGTCCTCTGGGTACGTTTCCAAGAACTGGTGCAGATAAAAACAAACCCGACTGAGGTGGTTCAGAGCAGAACAAGTCCAAAGTATCTGATGTACAGCTTTACAAAATGGCTTTCCCTGGAACTTAAGCATTTTGCAGTAGTTTTAGAATCATACAGCTGCATACATGTACGGCTTATAGTCTACACAGCAATTTACATATATTATTTAATCCTGTGTCCTCAGATCTCCCCCACAGGAACCTTTTTATACTGTATTTTACCATCCAGGTCTGTACAGTTACATCACAATGGTAAACATGGCTCTAATGTGCCATCTGGTGGTCGTAAAGGAATAATCTGTGTTGGCTTGTATTGAAGAGCGACCACATCTCATTAGAAACAAAATGGCAAGCTGTTTTATTTTTTGCTGTTTATTTGTTTATTTATTTTTGTTCATTTGTGCATTTTCATTACATTCGTGTGCTTAACACAACTGTCATATCAGCTGGCTGTTGGTTTTGCTGTTTGATTGGAGTAAAGACAGGCCACTTACATTGATTTCCTAACACACACTGCAGCAGCTGATTGAAAATCAGATAAATCAGCCAGTAAATCATCTGTATGATCCCATGGATACTGATGAAGTTAATTGAGTGCTGAATAATGATCAATCCTGTACTTGCTGTGTACTGCAGCATCATTTTAACTGGTATTAATGTGTTTTTGTTGTTGTGATTATTTGTATATTCATCATTTTAATAAGACCTATATTGGGGAGTCAAACTCATTTTAGTTCAGGGGCTACTTTTAGTCCAGTTTGATCTTAAGTGGGCCAGACCAGTAAAATCATACCATAATAACCTATAAATAATGACAGCTCCAAACGTTTTCCCTTTGCTTTAGTGCAAAAAAGTACATTCATATCACTTCCGGTGCTGACGCAAGTGGCAGCCTCTTCAGTAGCTCCGTTTGTGTCAGAGTTTGTTAACGGTTTTAGCTTTTTTTTCTCTCGACTTTTTCTACACGCATCAATTATGTATTATTATATATCCTATGGATGTGGATTTTTTTTTTCCCTTGAATTTCCCTCGGGATTAATAAAATATCTGTATGTCTATCTATCTATCTATTCTGAAAATATTCACATTTAATGTACTATCTTTTTACAAGACATTATGAACAACTTGATTTTTTTGAAGAGAAATAAGAGAAATTTTATCAACATTGTGCTTCAGTTTATCATTTCCACATTACAACTTACAGATCACAGAGTCGACAAAGACACAAACATTTAGTCACAGGTATCTGGACCTGAACAATGTAATATTATACAACTTCAATTTACAATCATTTCCACATCTGTGTAGTAATCCTGACAGACCACACAAGCTAAAGTGAAAGGTTTAGTTATCCCCCTGCCATGTAAATCTATAAAATTCATACATAAAAATGCATAAAAGTTGTGACAGTGCATCAACAATAAAGTTCCACCAAACCAAACTCTGTCATACTGAAGCTGCTGACCGACATCATATTGCACAATGTCCAATGCCTTTAAATAGTTTCACAGGAAGGATTCATTTTCACATTTGTAATTTTTTTCATTTTGCATCATCATCGTCATCCTGTGGGCCAGACTGGACCCTCTAGTGGGCAGATTTTGGCCCCAGGCCGTATGTTTGACACCCGTGACCTACACCCTCTGTCAAAAGTTGTAGGACAGGTTCTACTTTATTTGAATGAGAAAGTGTCCTAAAACTTTTGGCAGGGGGTGTATGTGCTTATTTGCTCTGATTCCTGATTCTGACTTTTCAGAAATGAGATACACCGTACATACTTTTTTCATGCAAAATAGTAGTAATTTCTTGTAGTAAAAGTGCGATTTCACACTGTGCAAATGACTGCTTTTAAAGTGGCTGATCCATAAAATTTCCCATTATTATGACATTATGACATGGAGTAGAGTAGGATGTAGCTGCTTGTTTGCATGTGCTGAAGGACAACCAGAAGATGGCAGTCTTATTCCACTAGTCAGACTTTAATTTCTTTTATTTCGCCCTCTCTGTCTCTCTGACTGTCTCCATTTGGCATCTGTGATGTTGTCATGACACTGAAATTAAACCAGAGTTAATGCATATGTATATACTTATGGCTTATATGTATATATGTATTGGGATTTTGTGTGTTTCTCCAACTTTTCTACCTTTATAATTCGTAAATGTGACCCTCTACAGACTAAATGATGCAAAAGAAAACTAAATGGACTTTTACATAAGTACATTTTTTTATACACCAGCTTAATAAAATGATTCCGACTGATTGGAGCTGATCAGGATCATTTGAAACCTAAAAAGTGTTGCTCCAGCTTCTTATCAAAGTGAAGATTCACATGACATATGTTTTACCACCCATAACCATTCTTTAAATGTCTATTTTTATAAACTCTTCCTCACAAATGTCCTCCTCATTGGTGTATTCGAAGCGTCACATGATCTGACAGCTGTCTCTGAAGCCTTGTATCTGTTGTTGATGGTGAAAGCTTCCATTCATCTGTGTGTGTGTGTGTGCTTTTTTTATGTTCATCTCCCAGGAGCTGAGCAGCGTGAACTACCTGGAGCTGTACCGCGTGGCCGACCTGTTCCACCTCCCCTCCTTAGAGGAGGCCGTGGTGGGCTTCCTGGTGGAGCATCTGTCTGAGCTGAGCCAGAGCCGGAAGGACGAGGCTCTGCAGCTGCCCTACCGCCTCCTCAGGGAGGTGCTGAAGAGCGACCGTCTCACCTCCCTGAGCGAGGAGGAGATATGGAAGGTATGGCTCTGGAAGCTCGCGTGTGTGTGTGTGTGTGTGTGTGTGTGTGTGTGTGTGTGTGTGTGTGTGTGTGTGTGTGTGTGTGTGTGTGTGTGTGTGTGTGTGTGTGTGTGTGTGTGTGTGATGTGGGCATGAGTTTTCCATGTGATGCAGTGCTAAAGTGTTAAAGCACAGTGTTATGGTAATATTTAGATGAGAAAGGAAGTGAGAAACAATCATATCTGCTAAACAAATTGCATCTTGGCACCAAACTTCTCAGTACATATGACACACACACACACACACACACACACACACACACACACACACACACACACACACACACACACACACACACACACACACACACAGCAATACACGGCAAATCAAACACTGCCATCTGCATCTCATATACTGTTTGTTTAAATAAATGAGGATATGCAACGTGAAGGACTGTTTCTGGCTGCACAAGATGCTGTCAGTCCGTGCATCCCATGGCAGCGTGCATGTGATGAACTGTGGGGATCGTGGAGTGAAGCAGGCAGTGTAGCGGGGTGGGGACTCGCCGTTTTGACTGTTCATTTGCACCAATCAGCCCCCGCACCACTCCCACTACCTCCCCCCTCCACCCCACCTCGGTTCTGTCTCCCTCTCTTTCTTTTCTCCCCTTCTCTTCTCTGATTAGGCCCACCGCGGCTCCATCAGGGCCCCAATCCCCCAGCTGTCACTCGGCCGCCCGTCTGATTGAAAACAATCAGGCCTCTGATGGCACAATTACCCTGACCCTTTAGCCAGCCGCCGCCGCCATAATCAGCCTCTGATTAGGCTGCTTTGGGCCTCCTTCACTTCGCCCAGAAGGTTAATTTGGGCATCAGACGGAAGCGAACAGCAAGCGGGGGCTGTCGTCCGAAAGGATGGGGGGCTGGAGGGTGGCGGGGTGGCGCGGCTATACCGGACCGATATAGCTCGGACGTCAATCATCGTCACTCAGAGTTTTCTTAGAGTCTCTCACGCTCTGGAAATCACATTTTCTCTGCCTTTGTTTTTTTTCCTTCCCCTTCTCTCTCTCTTTTTCTTTCTTGCCTTTCTGTAGCTTCCCCTCCTCCCCTTTACCTCTCTCTCTCACTATCTCTTTCTCTCCCCTTCTCACCAACACACACTCTTTCTCTCTCTCTCGCACTTTCTCTTTCAGTGGAAGGAGGGAGTTGATTTATTCTGTGCCCCGAGGAAGTTGTGTGATGCAGCGTGACCTTCACAGTCAGCTGCCGTAGTGCTCGCACGCACACACACACACACACACACACACACACACACACACACAACACACACACTGTCACTTCAGAGCGATGAGGAGGAGAGAGGCGGGGTGAGCAATAGAGGAAAGGGAGGAAGAGACAGGAGAGTGGCACAGATACCGCAAACAAGACAGAGGCCTGATTTCCATGTTTGTTGCATATTCACACCTTGAGAAGGGGATATAAAGGAAAGACCGTTTGTGTAGTGAAGAAATGCACACGTCACGTCACACTCACCAGATCCTGTTTTTATTTCAGCTGTGTTGTTGTGAATGTGATTTGTTCTTCCTTGTGTCCATTTCCCCCCCAAAACTTGCCTTTATTCCCCCGTAATAAGTTCTCATTCTCTGCACCGACTGCGTTAAAAACCACTTTGTTTTCCTGATAATGGTATCAGTGATCTCCAGTCATCTCGCCCACATTCACACCTCGTCGCAGCTAAATAACCTTCCACTGCTCTCGAGTTCAATTAAATCCCTTCCCTGCTACCCAGTTCGCCTGCATTAAACAAAGGAGGGCGCCTGTGGATATTTGCAGTCTGTATATTGAATGCTGCTGATTAATAAATGCTTGCATGTGTGTGTGTGTGTGTGTGTTTGTGTGTGTGTGTGTGTGTGTGTGTGTGTTTGTGTGTGTGTGTGTGTGTTTGTGTGTGTGTGTGTGTGTGTGTGTGTGTGTGTGTTTGTGTGTGTGTGTGTGTGTGTGTGTGTTTGTGTGTGTGTGTGTGTGTGTGTTGGCAGCTCCAGTGCTGGCTTTTCCTCAGTCTTGCCATAATAGCCTATAGGTGTCTAGAAAAATAATTCTGATTAGCAGCCCTTCAATCGTTTCTTTCCTCACATCTTGTTTTTTCTTCCTTGTCCTCTAATCTTTTTTCGTTTCATATTTTCTTTCCTTTTGGACCGTTTATTCTGTCTTTCCTCTCTCTGTTCTTAACTTCTTGTCTTTAGCATTATCGTATTCTTCCTCCTCCTCCTCATTTTTCTTTTTGAATTCACTGGATGAAAATGATGAGGCTGTGGAGCTTTTTGTTTCAAATTAAAAATGAAAAGAAATCAAAGATCTCCTCAGAGTTATTATTATTATTTTCTTTGGATCATCCCCTTGACTTTGTGGAAAAATCTATGTCAGAATATCAAAGCCAAATTAAACTGAACTTATTTCATCAATAATGTATAAAAGACGGAAACGCACGGTGAATTTAAGATGATGCACCCCATTTAAACTGTAATCTCTTAGTGGAACAGTAATTTGACAGTTAACAAATTGGGCTTTAAAATGACATGACATGCTAACTTTGGGTAATATTATAGGCTAACTTTATATGGCAAAATGTTCCCCATTTCAGGTGGTAATGACTGCTGGTATTTCCTTTCTTTCTGTGTTTAGTTGGTGGTTTTGTGGCTGGAACACGACTGTCGATATCAGTACACTGAGGATCTGCTGCAGCACATCCGCTACGGCCTGATGGACGTGCCCACCCTGCACCACCTCGCCCGTAGCCATCCTCTTGTCCAGTCCAGCCCCACTGCCGCCGCCCTGGTGGACGAGGCCCTGGACTACCACCACTCCACCTTCGCTCAGCCCCTCCACCAGTCAGCTCGCACCAGGCCTCGCTTCCAGTCCCTCACCCTCTATATAATTGGGGGGCGCAAGCGTGAAGTGAGCAGAGTCAGGGAGCTGCGGTACTTCAACCCAGCTGCCCAGGAGCACGTACGCGTGGCAGGAGGGTCCAACTGGAGCGAGCTGGCACCCATGCCCACCGGACGCAGCCACCACTGTGTGGCTGTGATGGGGAACTTCTTATTTGTTGTGGGCGGTGAAGTGGAGCATGACAGTGGGAGGACGTGTGCCGTACGGACTGCCTGTAGATACGACCCCAGGGGCAACCAGTGGACTGAGATCGCCCCCATGAAGGCCTGCAGAGAACACTTTGTCCTGGGAGCTCTGGGTCAGTACCTGTACGCAGTGGGGGGCAGGAATGAGCTGAGACAGGTGCTGCCCTCTGTGGAGCGCTACTGTCCCAAGAGGAATAAATGGATGTTTGTCCAGCCGTTCGACCGCTCACTGTCCTGCCACGCCGGCTGTGTGGCTGACAGCCTGCTCTGGGTCTCAGGTACTCAAGGAGACAAAAGAAGAAGTCAACCTACACACTCTCCTAAAAGTGTTTCTGATTGGTCCCTGTTTATACATGCACAGACACACAGATCCCAGGGTGTTGTTCTTTGTGTTGCAGGTGGAGTAACAAACACTGCTCAGTACCAAAATCGGCTGATGGTGTATGACCCAGAACAGGTAACGATGAAGGAATGAGATCTGACTTTATGTATTTAACAAAGCAATCTTGCATGTGTTTATTTTATCCTATTACAACTTTGTACTTGAATAGCTCAGTATACTGTGTTATTACTGACCATATTTCCTCGAGTCAGTATTTTTTTACGTAAACAATGCATGGAGAAACTACACAATGTGAGAAGGATTTATTCTAGTGACAAACTTACAGAAGATTACCATCAAATGACCATTACCGTCAAACTCTACAGCTTTTTAACACACTCTTTTTTGGTTTTACAGCCCTTAACTTTACTGTTTTGGTTCCCTTTCCCTGCTCCCAGCTTTGCTAGCACCAATAAGCAGCTGTTATCATTTAAAAAAAGATCTGATAAGCCCTCCGTACACAAGCTGCCCAGGACCAAACAGCAGACAGATAAAATTAGCGACTAGCTGGTAAACATAATGCAGCATTTAACAAACTAAAAAGATTTATATTTTCCCTCCGGAGCTCATGGAAACCAAATAGTGTTAGATGGGTTTATTTAATAAGTACCGGACATAAATTTGCATGCAGTCAGAAGCAGGACTCTAAAATAATGCAAGTGTTGCTCTATGTCTTCTGGATGTGGATAAATAACTGTTAGCAAACACATTTAAAGTTATTATATGTCAGTGTGTACAGCTTGTTATGCCGCTCCTTAGTGCCCCGGAACAAATCAACTAACAATTTTGTTCAGCCACTTCTCTGCCAGGAGTGGGTTTCATTCACTTCTGTGCAGATGTTGTATTAAGAGCAACTTATTGTGATTTCAGCATGTTTTGACCCTCATCAGGATCAGTTACAAGTCTGTTTCCTGGGGTTTCTACCAGTTTGAATTTGGTCATTTTTTTGTTGTGAGGTGATGCAGTGCTTACTTTTAAAAAAGGCCCACCAAAGCAGCGTAGGTGTAACAATAATGGCATTTTTCTTTGCAGAATATTAAAGCAGACAGGTATCAAGTGTTTGCTAATTGATTTTTACACCATTGGGAATTATTGGAAACAACTGACATCCTGGAAAACAGGAGAACTACATGATAACATTTTGAAACTTTACGTTACGTCTTCTTCAGTGAAGTACTGAGTATGGGACTTGTAGTCCATCAGTCGTGTTTGTAGACACAAAAACAACCCCCCCCCACTGGTACCGGCCTGTTAATGTAAATCCTCTGAATATTACTTCTACAAGGTTACAATCTTTTATCCTCAGTACAAAGTAAGCAATCATATAGGCACGCTCATCTCTTTCAGTGCACCATGGATAAGAAAATTTGACATTTAATATGATTTCTGTGTTTGGACACACAGCTCACCACATTGGATTGTAGTAAGCTGCGGTTTCTGTTTGTGTATGTATAAGAACCAGCTGTTAAGGAGGCCTGGATGGCGGTGAGGCTGTATATAGTCTGGAGGTATGCGGTGTATATATGTGTAAGGTGCAGATCCATATGGGTCTGTGTTTGTACATGTCTGCGTGGAAGCGAGGGAACGAAGAAGCGAGCGAAAGAGAGAGGGAGAGAGTCTCATTTGTATTCACCATGAATCTACATTCACCTGCCAGAGCAACAGCAACCCCCCACCCACTCTACCCTCAACAGATGGCCACCCGTCAGCTCCCAGCAGACACACACACACACACACACACACACACACACACACACACACACACACACACACACACACACACACACACACACAATCCACACACACTCTCTTTCTCATTCTCTGCCTCAATCAAGCACTCACTCACACACACACAGACACACACACGCTGACACAAAATAAGCTTCGACACACTTAGTGAAATGAGCAGGGATCCTTGGTGTAAAATGGAGTGGCTGAAACATATGATTAGAAATAGGGAGGGAAGTCATTAGTACAAACCAGAGCTCCAGTGTCACGTTATTTATCTAGCACTGAGCATACATCAATTACCCATGCATGGATATGCTTAAATATTAATCTTCTTATTCATCCTCCTTCCCTTTTCCACCCTCTCTGTTTCTCTCTCCCTCCCTCTTTGTACTACATCTCTCATTTTCTCCCTTCTTTCTTCAAATCCATCTGCCTTTTTCTCCCCCACATCCACTCCACCACCACCTCCACCTCCTCCTCAGGACCAGTGGTTGGCCCGCAGTCCCATGTTGCAGAGGCGAGTGTACCACGTCATGGCGGCGGTGAGGAGGCAGCTCTATGTGCTCGGCGGGAACGACCTGGATTACAACAACGACCGCATCCTGGTCCGTCACATCGACTCCTACAACATGGACCTGGACCAATGGACGCGCTGCTCCTTCAGCCTCCTCACAGGTGGGCAGCGTAATAAAACCACCATGTGAAGCATAAACACTCTAATTGGGGCTGGAGATAACTAAGCAGTTGATTGTGAACAACTGGCCAACCTACATGATGGTGTTTCTTTCTTCCAACGCTCCTAAAATAATAAAAGCAAAGCTGAAAGCGACACAGAAATTGCAGCTTTCTCAGCTTTCTTGAGAGTTAGAAGGGATGATTGTTACCGCTCTCTTGTCTTTAGCTGGCTATGAAGGAGATGGTTGGCTTATCTTAGGATAAAGGGGCAAAACAAGTAGCTCTGGCTCTGCCTAGAAATACAGAAAACCCACCTCTGCTCAGCCAAATCTCTTGAATTCACTTGGGGAAAATAAGCTGTCTACTATGTAATCCTCCATAAAACTACAATTTGTTTTTATTTTTACACTTGGGTTTTAAGGATTAGGGTTGTAAGGATGAAACAAACCAGATGAAGAGCATTAATAGTGAGATTTAGAAGTGTTAGTTGGTGGATTTTGTAACTTTGGACAGAACCAGACTAGCTATTCCCTTGTCTCCAATCTGTATTCTAAACTAAGTCTGGTTGGAGTTTCATAAATGAGACATGTGAGTGGTATCAGTTGTTTAATGTAACTCTTGAGAAAAAGTGTATTCCTAAAAATATTCCTTTATAACAGCAAAGAGGGCATTTTCCTGCCAACTGCACACGTTTAGCCTCATTCTAAATGTATGGACTTTAACACTTTGATGCATTTTGCATCTAAAGAGCATGATATTTCTCTTGAGCGCTGGTGGAACCCTAAAACAGAGCTAAAAAAACAGCTGCTCTGCATCTGCTGAAAGTGAACTTTAAATTTATATATATATATATGTGTATACATACATATATATATATATATATATATATATATATATATATATTTATATATCTCCAGAGCTTTGTGTGACCCCAGTAGGTCACCAAATCAGTTACTGCAGGTTTATGTAAAATATACTGATAACAGAAGACACATATTTGCATTTGTAATACGTATAGAAAACTGAGGACACTACGCACACCTATCTGGAAGTCATTTTATTCTAAATCTGACCATAATTTGCAAAACTAGCATCATGCTGTATTAAATGAGATTTAAAAATAGCAATTGAGACCAGAAACTCATTAGGAAAATGTTTCCTGTGGTAATAAATCAAGGAAGAAGTAGATAAATACTAACATCTTTCTATGACCAGAAGTGTCGCCCCCTGTTGGCCATTAGACAGAATGTACATGCCTTCTGCATTTACTTCATTTTTCAGATTCAGATGTTATGTTTGTACTACATGTACAGTTCATGGTTTAAGTTTTTGGCTTTTTTCAGTTAAAAGTGATTGGACAATGGATGGAAATTAGCACTTATGCCAAATCCGGATCATTTACTGCAACCTTGTGTAAACTTATGAGATTGTACTTTCATTAATAAGCACTGTCCCGGCCAAATAGATAAAGAAATGAAATGAAATGAAAATGGCACATGCTCAGCTGTGACAGTAACATTTGAATGGGTCACTGTCCGTTAAATGTGGCCCACCTTGGTTTGATCTCGTGACTTTCAGTGGCAGTTTTTTTATTCATCAATATTTACCGTTGAAGTGAAACACTTCAGATCGGAAACCAAGTTGTCAGGTTTTTAATGTTAACTCTATCTGGAACACAATATAAAGTTAATTCCAAAGATGTAGTGTACATATGTGGTCACATGACCTTAGGATGAGTACAGCTCCCTCCCCGTCCTCTCATCAGATTGAAAACACACCACATTAAACCTCCCTGCTGTTTGTGAGGAGGCAGTAAGATGATATACAATTAAAACACACACGTGTCTGCGTTGAACCTGTGGGTATGCTGTGTCATTAGCCTCCAGGGTGGTAGTGGAATGGAGTACAGGCACTTAAACACATTCCATCATGCAGGATGTTGTGATCAGATTGTTTTTTCGTTTCATGTTATACACTCTCAAGCTTTACAGTCCAGGTGACTTTACGTTTCCTCCCTGTTTGACTTTCCTCCCTTGCTCTTGTATCCTCTCCTCTTATTATATCTGTAAAAGTTGAAAGACAAAGTCACAGAAAGACAACAGGAGCTCAATCTTAGCTCTCCATACACTCCCGCCCTTGGCCCATCTTTCTCCATTTATCTCCCTCTCTGCCTCCTGGGGGACGTGGGAGTCATACTGTCAGAATGCCCTCTGCTTGGCACGGTGAAGCATTGTGTTGGCTCTGTCCTCCTTCAGGTCAAAACGAGTCCGGAGTGGCCGTTCACGATGACAGGATCTATGTGGTTGGAGGATACTCCATTTGGACTAATGAGCCGCTGGCATGCATTCAGGTGAGAGGTGTGGATGTTGGATTTAGAGAATTATCAGATCAAATGGTATCAATTGAGCTCATCTGTTGGAACTGTGCTGCTCATACATGCGGCAGCCCACAAATGATTAATTACACGGTGCATCTTGTATTCTTAGACGGTGAGCCGTAGCTTTGATGAATTCTGTTTAGAGTTTTCTCAGCCTCGACGTAAAGGTGAAGATTAAATGTCACAGATTTCTGAAAAAACAGCAATGAAGATGTATACTGTATATGTCAGATTTAACCCACAACCTCCATTTCTGGAACAGTGTCAGATTTTTTTTTATTCCTCCAAAGTTAAAACAGCTACTGGAGTTTGAGTTGTGTGAATGACGGGCATGGGAAGAATGGGTGGTTTTAAGGACAGCTGTTTCTTTTCAATTCCAATTGGGGACCAAGAAGCTGTAATTGACTTTTCTCTTGGATAATTGTATAGGAGGACAAAGACTTAGGATTTATTGATTAAAAGGTACATCCAAGAATGCAAGAAGAAAACTACTTTCAGAGTTTAGTACAAGGTGGCTTTAATCACATGTCTATTGTTGTTTTGTATGAAAATTGTGAAATATACCTTACCATGCAAAACCTTATTTTTGCACCTCACACCAGCTGCTTTGGCTTCAAACAAAAAACAGGAAGATTTTTTTTTTTAAACTGATTGTTATTATATGTGCCTTTCTGTGTTTTTGTGTTCTTGTGTTGTGCATAAGTTAATCCACAGACTTTTAGTAGTGCAGGTTTAGAACAAAGGTTAGGTGCTGTATATGGTTCAGATGTGGAATGAAGATGGGGTTATAAATGCTCACAAGGTGTAAGAATCAGACTAATTCCTGGGTAGGTTTTCTGTGAGTCAGATGAAAAAGAATCTGAGGTCCCAATAAAATCACAATGTGAGGGATGACCTCCTTAGACGGTGTTCATTTTTGACAGTTTGATCAATATCTGTGCAATACTTCTGTCACTGAAATGGGAAATGCTCTTTTAAGATGAATTTTTACATTGAATTATTCACATAAAGTTACTGTTGTAATGTTGAATAATTTTTTTTAAATTTTTCCCCCCTTAAAGTCATTGTCTCCTGTTACACAGAGAAATGTGTCACATTTAGTAAAGCATGCATCGACACAATATGTCTAGATGCGTATGTGACACCTGTTTTTTTAAATTATTATTGTATATCATTCAAACCTTTTTTATGTATGAGCCATGTAGTATCTTTGGTGATGTTGCCTGCTATCATGCTGACTGTGTTAGTTTATTACAGCCTGACAGGTAAGAGCACATCTAGGGCTGATGAACAGGTATTCTTGTTGGCATTTGATCATAAATCAAGTATCTTACAAATGAAAACTTGGACTTGATGATGATGCCAAAGTTAGAGAATCACAAAAGAGATTGCTTCATATCCTGAGGGCAACATTAATGTGTGCACCAAGTTTTAATAGTTATTGAGACATTTCACTTTAAAACACGGTATTTTCAGTCCATACCAGTGTAGTGGATAAATATTACCAACATGAGAATCATACTGTTAGCCTGCCTAAAAACCATTCCCAAAGCTTGTCTTATTTACAACTGATATAGTGTAAAACTCTCATTTATGAGGGAAACCATATACCAATATATGCATTTTCCTCTTCCCAGGTACTTGATCTCAGCACGGAGGGCAAGGAGGAGGTTTTTTATGGACCAACACTACCATTTGCCTCCAATGGGATAGCAACCTGTTTCCTCCCCGCTCCGTATTTCACCTGCCCAAACCTACAGACTCTACAAGTCCCCCATCACAGGATCGGTGCTGTTTAAAGTGCTGAGTAACAAAATGCCAGAAAACTTGAACACATGCCCAGAGGGCGGAGCCATCTCAGCAGAACTCTGGACAGTCAGCACTTACCATCATGACTGACACAAACCTACTTGATTATAGTAATCAATCGGGAATCTGCCACCTGTCACAGGAGCGCACAGGGAGTTCTGGGACACCCATACGCATTAATAGGACCTTCCTGATCTACAAGAGCCATGTTATTCCTCAAGCTTCTAGGGAACAAGCTGCTGAACAAGCTGTCACAATAATACAGGATATTTGGTGCATTTCCTAAAAAACTGAGACACCATTCATCGAGTGTAGTGGACAGGGAGGTGGGAAAATAACCCCAGAGGGAACAAAATGTCAACCCTATTAACAATGAAGTGACTTATGGTAAGCAGAAATTGCTGAACTGCTCACCTGTCTGCAGGAGCTCAAAGAAACGGTTCTTTTTGTAACCCATTAGAGGAGCCTTTCTAGCTAAAACCACTATATGACGTTTCCATCTAACCTCTATAATCACTTTGGCGGCCTGAAAAACACGCTGATGTTTTTCAAGATATAGAAGACGAAGCCTGTTTTGTTGTTGACTCAGATGTATTTTGGGTTAACGAGTGTCAAGCACCTGAGGCTGAAACTCATAGTCATTTTTTTTTTAGTTCAAATAAGGTAAAAATGACTTTAAAGAATGACTTTCTGTAAAAGCAGCGACATACTGCTGTCTGTGTACAAGCTGTAGACCCGTGTAAGTGTGTGAGATTTTTATTATGCTCAGGACCTAAGACTGTTTAAACGAATGTCTGGCCATTGTCATCATACAGAGAACATCTGAATATTCTCCAGAGTATGTATATGTATGGTACTGCATTATGCCGATTCTCAAAAACAGACACCGATCACCCACAACATTAAAACCACCTGCCTAGCATTTATTTTGTAGGTCATCCTTGTGCTGCTGAAACAGGTCTGGTCTCTGGGATGAAGCATAGTCATGCCGGGGTTCCAACAGTGTTTAAATGTTTGGGATGTGTCCGTGTCCACATGAATGCCAGGACCGAAGGTTTCCCAGCAGAACATTGCACTGTAACAAGATAATCAATGTTACACACTTCACCGCTTTGTGGTTTCAATGTTGTGGCTAATCAGTGTCCTGTAAACAAAAGAGAGAAAACACAATCCCTGCACTTCCCTTGTCTGCCCAAAGCAGTGAGTCTGAGAGAATATACGGAGCATCTGCAGAATAAAAAAGCTACATGAATAAACATTGCTGGAATGTATTTTATGAAGGTTGTCAGTGGTCATACCAGTGGAAAGAGGTAGAGCGGTGTGTCTTTTGTGAGAATTATTCAGCAGAAATAGATAATTGCTCGTCATTTTAAAGCAGCACCTCTACTTGCTATCTTTCTGCACGGCCATCTCTGATACTGCTGGAGAAAAGGAATGCAGTGCAGCAGCAAGACGCTCAGATGAAGAGATGCAATGCAGTTTGATGAGGCTGGAAAATGACTAGCAATGACAGAAAATGGGACTTGGTGATTGTGGGAGACAGGAGTGAGACTTCATGTGATTAGGTGCAAACTAAAGCCGGATTGCAAGAGATTGCTGCGACTTGGAAAAGGCGAGAGAGAGGGAATTGGAACAAACAGTACTTCTCTCCTTTACTTTTTTTGGTACTGAACTCTTTGGGCTCACCCACGACTGTCATCAAATCTGTAATTCAGAGTGCCAGCTGAGTAGAGACAGATCCAGCACCTGATGGTATAAGCACAAATAGGCTGTGCTCACTTCACTGCTCACATTCCTCACTTCTCTTACTATAGACCTGAAATGAAAAGGTGAAGAGGTCGGCATATGAGCATATTCACATTTATTGTCACATTTTATTAGCAATGCATCTCACAAAATGTAGAGCTGCGCCTTCTTTACAATATATACACTATACACAACCTGCTGATAGTCGGGTTTCAGTCCATGATTACACTGATGCATCAACTGATAATAGATTTCAAACATTCCTGTACATGCATCACAGTTGTACATATCAATTAGGCATTTTTTCCCAGCGTACTACACCTCTAGCTAAGATTTCAACATTAGTACAGCTCAGGCTAAATACATTAAACGCTCATATTTTCCAGACACGCTCATGTGCAGCACTGCAACACAACCCAATCCAAAAATCTGGCATTTAGGTTGCTATGACTGACAAGTGATTCTTGGAGCTTGTGTCAGGTCCTGGAGCCGCTCCTTTTTTTGGAAAACTTCTCAGTCGCCTTCCAGACTGGTTATTTCAGCCTGCCCACTCTCCCCAAGGAGACACAGCAACTTGGTATACGCACTCCTGTTACACAGAGAGATGTGTCACATTCAATAAAGCGTACAGCTACACAATATGTCTAGCTGCGTATATAACACCTGCTTTTTGTCTAGACGACTTAAAAATAGTTTAAGGCGATGAATGCTGTCTACATGGCCTCCGGGATGTGATTCATGTGCCTGCTCACCTCAAGGCGATGTTCTTGCCCAGTCCTCTTTTGTGCTCGGTGTTTCTCAGACTCAGAGACAGGTTGGGAATGAGAGCTTGAACCACAGTGGGATCTAAAACAGCCACTGTCTCCAGGACGCTGTACACATGCCTGTCGTAAACGCCCTCATTCTCCTCCACAAATGACCTAAGAAGAGTGGGATGACATAAGCAGTTATAACCAGAATGGACAAAACAGGCATTAATGTAGAACAGTGGCTTTATCACAGTCTGTGCTTCATGCGTACATTTTTGTCTGTATCACAACTTATAGTGTAGGAAGTCAAAGATTGAAAAATGTCCACTGTACAGAAGTTTGAAGCTGTACCTCAGGCTATTATGAGCCACAAGATGCAACAACACAACACAGCCCTAATACAGGTGCAGATATTTATCGCTACGCATTATAGTCAATTACCGTAAGACAGTGATCATCTGGTCGCACGGTCTCTGTGTAGACGCAGCAACAGCACATCGCTCCACCACAAGCTGTAAGGCATCTGTGCTCGTTCTTCTCACTGCACACAGAAAAAACGCTCCGATATTACTGACATCATTATCCAAGTGAAGAGTGGTGAAAATTGTGAGCATTAAGGAAATGTTTGCAAAATGCCTGTTGATAAGTACTGTGATTATGGTATGCATTAAGCAAAAGCCACACAAATCCCAGGCCTGGTCCATTATTATATGAAGATCAATCAAAGCTGAGGTAAAATATACTGTTACGTACTCTGAAGGGGAAGTGAAATACTTGCATAACTATGGTTTTCTGAGTAGAATCAGTGACCTTATCATGTTAGAAACACCTGCTGGACTGTATCATGAGTGCTTTCTTACTAAAGTTGGCATTTTCCTCCTCACCAGACCATCCTCCTTCCATGATGCTAGTCAGTAAACTGTGGTCATAAAAAACCTCTGCATTCAATTTGTTGTTGCATTTAATAATCACATTGTAAAATGTCGACTCTCAGATTGTTAGACAAGTATATTTGTTTTATTTACTGTCTGTTAACACAACAGTTAGGCTGCATTGTACAATGGCAGAACCAAAAGCCACACTAAGGACACAGTGAGTGAAGGGACGTCTTGTAGATCATGAAGATCTTACATTTCATAACGTTACCTCAACGTAGAAAACTGAGACCCTCTAAGGTCTAACTGTTAATCCTACCATGTGGCTCGTTGACAAGCATCACACAGCGCAGCAGAGAGGGGAGGGGCAGAGTTAGGAGGGCGGGGTCCGAGTTGCTGTTTCGTCTCAGAAGCTCCAGCAGGAACATCAGGACTGATGCTAGGCGAGGAGGGGGAGCATGGCCTTTAAACTGCAGGAAGCTGTCGCTGTAAAATTAGAGAGACATTCAAAATTACTTCAAGTTCTGAGAAAGAATATCATCATAGTTTAAGAAGTAGTTTATGGAGAAACACAGTCAAGACAAAAGCATGAATAGGTAATAACACTAAAATTAAAGCACTGAGTTGAAGCTATTCAGGTAGGTGTTGGAGTTTTTCTGTTTCACTCCTGAGACAGGATCCTTATTGAAATATAACTGGGGTATAAAATTCATATCAGAGAGAGGCTGTTTGGTGTGCTAGGACACGAAAACCACATCTCAGTTTTAAAGACCTACCGAAGCACTTCTAGGATGGTTTTCCTCAGTGCAGCGCCCCGGATGGTGGGGCTGGCCTCACAGGCAGCCAGAAGCACCGGGTGGTTGGCAATGATGCCCATGGAAGGTGAGGCAGGAAGGAAATGGTCCAAGTATCTTCTGGTGACAGAGCGAAGCTGCTGCTTAAGGTAAGCTCCCTGAGACTGAGACACACTGGAGGCCACTGACAGTCCCTGCAGGAGAACACATTAACATTCCCAGAGTGGAGGATTAATGAACACATAGCTGGCAGATGACTGATCAGTTTCATGGGTGTCATTACAATTTTTTTTACAGCACCAGAAGCCTTGTGCAACATAACAACTGTGTGTTTGAACAGTTCAAAAGAGTAACGGTTTGGGCTTGAACCCACACAGCTCCTGGACACTTTGCCATTACAGGGATGAGTTTGTGTGTACTGTATGTGTTTGTTCCAACCTGTAGATACAGTGGCAGGCTGTCCCTGAGAGCTTTGTCCTGCTGCGTGAGGTTGTGAGGAAGCAGCAGGCCATCCACAATGCGGAACAACAGCTGCTGCGCTTTGGAAGTGACCAGCAGGGGGCTCCAGTGCTTCACTATGCAGCCTGGATCAAATGGATTAGAGACAGTCATTGAGTCAGATACACAACTGGAATAATTCCTTACTCCAGTCTGTAACTCAAACTACACAGTAATAGCAAAGAACATAAATGTAATTTTTGTCATACCAACAGCCCAGTATGCCAACTGCATTCCCTCTTGGTTCTTGCTGACCAGAGACGGTTTAATGTGCTTCAGGATGTCACCGATGTATTCCAGGGCTCTGGTCACCATAGCTGAGCGTTCAGACAAAAGCTGCAGTCCACTGTAAACACTTCCTACAGCCTGGCACCATGTAAGAGCACATAAGGACAGACATTTATCCATTTGCATGAAAAGTGGAGGTTTCCATTGCAGAGACCAGATATGACAACGATTTGCTTAGAATACGTCACACAGTGCAGGTTTATGTAAAGGTCTGGGGATGGAAATTACTTAGATATGCTCATTACTATATGTACTACTGCATATGATCCAGAGATACAAGGGTGTAAATCATTGCCACAACTTCAGTAGAGTAGTCAGGTAACTTAAGGTAATATTTCAAAATATACAGACACAAGATTTACCATCGTTAATGCCATGAATACACCTCTGTGTGCTATGTGCTACCTTGACAAACATCTCCAGGGCTGCCGTAGGCTCGACCCTGGTGGCTGTTGGATGGAGACTGGCTCTTTGCAGAAGACTGTCCACCTCTGGAAGCCTCAGCACAAGTCGAGTCAGTTCACCCAGCTGTTCCTGCACAGCCCGGCCTGAAGGAACGCAGACACAAACACCTCATGTTCTTCAAACAGCACTGATTTCATCTCTATTAGTGCAAGAAACCGGGTAAACAGAACATATGACCATACAGGAGAAAGCAATTTGGAGAATATGTTTAGCTCATGGGGTTATGCGAAACTTCTACAAATTTCAGGAAAAACGTTGTTTGAGGTCCGAGGCTGAATGACAGTGGGGAATTCTAATTAGGATCGCACATTGTGATTTTGATTTTATGACGTAAAAAGTTTGTAGTTTGACAGTTTATGATAAGTAAAAGTATAAATGCAATTCTAAAAAGTAAGACCATGTGTGATGTCATGTAAAGGCAGAATATTACCGCTGAGCTGCATTACCTGTTCTGCTGTCGGTCCCGTCTGGGTTCTTGTGAAGGTGCTGCTGTAGAACACATCTGAACCAGGCCCTCACTGACAGACTTTGGGTCGAACTCCAAACAGCAGCACTAGAATCACCGCTCAGAGAAGACACCAGCTCACTGGAACAGACAGAGAAAGAGAATCACTGAACTTAACTGCAACATATGTGGTTCTACCTGGGTACGATTTACAGATCTGCCCTACCGCTGATGAAAATGATGAAAAAATATCAGGCATCCAATATGTGAGTGGCAGGTTTTTCATAAGTAAAGACAAGCTCAATATGCAACGAGCAGGAGGTGAAAGGACCGTTCAAATTCATATTTTATGTCTTGTTGTGTTGAAGTGCTCACACTTTTTGTATTCTCATAGGAATATATACGCCAAAAGTCACATTATTTTGGTAAAAGAATAAATAAACACTGAAATCCTCGTGTCTCTACAACATGTAAATACCTTCTATCAGATTTCTGAGATGTACAGTTTTTAAATGTAGCAGGACAGAGGAAGATGAACATTTTTACATGCAATTTAAACCATTACTCCATACTATACATTACATTTTACAGATCAAACTGTAGTAGGTTTGGCAGGTTGGTAATCAACACAGTAAACAAGAAGTATGCCTTTGCTCTGCCTTTATATTAACATGTAGCACCTTAAAATCACTTGAATGTAATTTTAAAAACGCACCACGTTCTATTCTCTGTTTTGAGGCATAAAAACAATTCTTTCCTTAGTACCTATTTTCACAATACCAAGGACACCACCTGTAATAATGGGTTAATTAAACTGTGTAATATACCTACAGGACATGTGGAAAACAATTTTGTGCTGTGCACCTTGATGAAGTTTGATAGTTGACAGGAACGGAGGAATGCATCATTGTCATCTGACTGATCGGATTTTTTTCCGCATTAGAAGCGATGAGATAAAAATGTTTTGTGATTGAGGTGAAGGCGTTAGAGGCAGATCCAAGGGGTCAACTCTACCTGTTCTGGAGCAGATGGGGAAGGTAGCGAGTCACCAAAAGTGGGTGAATCCTGTCATCCCAGCCAAAGCATCGCATGATGGACTGGACGGGGTTGGGTTGAAGGTCCTGGGGGGCAGAATTGGGTAGATCAAAGGCCAGCAAGGTGAAACCTGAGGAAAATGAAATTAGGTCAGCTGACGAAGTACACATTACAAAGTTTTGACCTTTTTTCTATCCCATGTTCTCTGAATCTTCACATTGCTAAATTGTCCAAACCTCTTCCTTTTGCAAGTGAAGCCACACTCCACCCTCTGCCTTTAAAATTCCCACAAGTCTTTCCCTTAATCTAAGATGACCACATCTATATTTAATATCAGTCTTCAAGAACTCATATTGGTTGAAATCTAACGCTTTATTGCTCTCCTACACCTGCACCTCCTTTTCTTCTCTTCTCTTGGTGTCTCCTTTTCCTTCAGGTGGCTGTTACTGACCTGCAGCAGCATCTGCCAGCTGTGCTGGAGGGGTCTGAGAGAGGCTTAGGCTGCGCAGGAAGGGGAAGAAGTGAGTCCAGAGAGCAGCTGCTACCGCTAGGTGGCGCTCTTTCACCACACTGGTGGTAGCAGGAGCCCAGGCTGGGGTGGGCTCTGAGTGGACACTGCGCTGATGGACCCGTCTGGAAGGACACACATACACAAAAAAGGAGAACAGATAAACAAATCTATCCAATGCAAACTCCAAACAGCACTCTCTCTTGTGTACGAGACCCAGACCCCCCCAACACCGCCCTCTACTTTTTCAAATCCTTTTGCTCCCCTGCTTCTCTCTTTCACTCCTCCTCCATGTGTTTTCCCTGTCTTCTCTCCTGGGGGATTACTGGGTGCGGCGGTGCGCTGCAGTGTGGAGGTAGATGTGGGGAAGGAGACAGGGATATTATAGGCATAGAGTGGAGCCTAATGCTGATCCCCTGTACACAGACTATACTTTGGCTCTTCTGGCTCATCCCTGGCCCTGGCCCCAGCCGCTACAGCAACCCCACAGTGGCTGGCATTAGCCCAGATAAGCAGCTGAAGGAGCTGTAATCTCATTTAGACGGGAGATGATCCTTCTGTCCCCCTCATTCACCCGGATGGGGGTGTGGGGAAGCAGGGTTTAAGGTGTGCTGGGGAAGAAGGGAAGGATAGAGGAACTAGCAGCCCCCACTTCTATCCCATCCTCAACCATGCACTCCAGTCTGCTGCTACATGCATACACACACACACCTCTATGGTGCCTTCCCTTCCAGCAAGGTTGCATCTAATCCAGAGAGAGCTGAGACAATCGATTAGAGTCTGAATTCATTAGCCTCGTTACTACTGCGGAATGGGCCTTTCACACCCATCAACCCTCATTGTACAAGACATCGTGAGAGACCCCACTTAATCCTCCTCACTGTGGCTTCTTATGTTGTACACACAAACACGCACACGCACACAAACACTCAAAGGCAACATACCATTAGGGACCATGGTTAAGCCTTCCCCCAGCTACATCCACAATAAAGACACATAAAACCAAAATATAGCGTCCTGATAACACCAGACAGCAACACATCAAACACACACAAGGGCATAAGTTGAATTTACCCCACATCCTCTTTCACCTTATTTTGTCCATGCGTTTCAATCTAAGGTACAGGTGTTTCTACATTTCTCATAATACACCTAACAGTAGTTGTCCTTGACTGCGAAAAGTGAAAAAAAAGGCTCAATATCCGCTAAAAGGTCTTAAAGCTCACAAAGGGAAACGCTTCACAGGAAGGCTCGTATTTTATCAAGCCAAGGAGATGGGGATTAATTGTTGTGCTGAAAACAGATCCAACAGGGTGTGCCAATGCCAGCTCACCTCATCAACCAGAGACACTGCCACCCCTCCCAAAGCAGAAGAGGGTCATGGGAAGAAATCAAACTGAGGAATTATGCCTGTGACTGGCTGCTTGCCTCGGCACCATGACGATGGCTATCTAGAGTGAATGTTCGGACCCTCCGCTGCCTCAACCGTTGGCAGAATAATTGTCTTAATGTGTGCAGATTCCACATGGCTTGTAATAGACATAATGATGCACAGGCTAAATTTGCCAGGCTACATAATTATCCATTAATTGTATCACAGAAAAGGCATTAATCACAAAAGAGATACCGAGAATTGCCAGGCCAAAGAATTATGTTTAATTTGGCGGGACGAATTGGAAAGGGAGAGCATGGTATTTTTTATTTGGTTAAATGGGTCAGCGTGGTCCAGGCCTTAACACAGAGGGCCTCTGGGAGTTCTCTTCTTCTCTCTCTGTGGCCATTAATGTGCAAATGTGTGCCCTCCAACCCCAAGATCTAAGATGGGAAGTTTGAGAATTAGCAAAGCTAACGAGATACTGTGTTTCGGGAGCCTGGTGCTGAAAAAAGAAAGGAGCACACCTGGGTTAGTGTTTCACTTTTGGTGTGGGGACAGTTGTGTAGGTTTGTGTGTGTAGGGTGGACAGCGTGGAATGTGTACACTGGAGAATCAAAGCAATCATACGCCTACATGAGACAGTAAGAGGGCATGACAATGTTTAATTTTACACGGTCCTCATTCTTTTGTTTCAGCTCATTCAGTAGCCTTTTCAAAGTAGTGTAGGCAGAAAGTGGTGGCAAGACAGTTAACACAGTATATATCTAGGGATGTTTAAGAAAAGCTATTTGAAAAATCTGGTGGATACTGAAAAATGAGATGTACTTAATGTACTTATGCAAACCTCAATACTATTTTTCAGGACTGAGTATTAAAAAATGCTGTTTTTAATTGGGGCTGCACAGTGGGTTAGTGGTTAGTACTTTCGCAAGAAGATCCCTGGTTCGAGTCCCGGCCTGAGCCTGGGATCTTTCTGCATGGAGTTTGCATGTTCTCTCTGTGCATGTGTGGGTTTTCTCCGGGTACTCCAGCTTCCTCCCACAGTCCAAAAACATGCTGAGGTTAATTGGTTACTCTAAATTGTCCGTAGGTGTGAATGTGAGTGTAATTGTGTGTCTGTATATGTAGCCCTGTGACAGACTGGTGACCTGTCCAGGGTGTCCCCTGCCTTCACCCGAGTCAGCTGGGATAGACTGCAGCACCCCCCATGACCCTAGTGAGGATAAAGCGGTGTATAGAGAATGGATGGATGTTTTTAATTGATATCTGCCTAGACTTATACTCATCTTTGCTTCACTTGTCTTTGTAGTTTCTGATTTACAGCTGCTCTAATCAATATTTTCCTAAACAGAAATGGCACAATAACTGTGTATAATGTGAAATGTGCCGCTTGAGGTGAGGAACTCATACATAATTATCACCCAAACCTTCAGCCATGCTTCATCAATTTTCTCACTGTCCTGTTTTCAAGCCCAAACTTCACTATTTTGGTTTTCTCTCTCTGCCGTCAGAGTTGGTTCCAGGAGCTGCAAGCATCCCATTTCAGCAAAATTGCTCTAATTATTAGACTGTATGCTGCCTGCTCAACACCAAATGACAGACAGACATTAGCAACTAAGTGGAGGACACAGCAGAGCATGAGGCGTCCCAAACGCTACTGCTTTGCTCCTGATTTTACCACAAAGTTTAAAAGGAGAGTGAATTTTGAGATCAAGTTGACCAGGTGGCCTGACCTATGACTCCAAGTGACTCAAAACAGGCAACTGTTAGCAGTTGTACTGTATGTTAAAAACTTAATGGTATATGAATGTCGTGCACATTTTCCCCAAGTGAGCAAAATTCTATTAATGCAGATTTATACCAACTTTTCACATTTTAGTGTGTTATATGCAAGCAACGTCTCATTTGCAATAAGATCTATCCTTAATATTAAATGAAAAAAAATTCTGTAGAAAATTTGATTTCATTTATAAAAGTAAGATATCAGAAAACTTATTGTTTAAAAAATACCCCATCTCTTGCTTGATTTTACTTTCCTGAAGCAGTCATTACACTTGATTTTTAACCCATCATGGATAAATTGGAGTTCAATTAAAAATGTTGCTTGGTGTTGTCCAGGTTTTTAATGACATGTTTTGACATACTGGCGGATTTGAAAACTTTTACTTCAAGTGATTTTTTAGAGCTACAACTTTCTACAATTACGGGTCAGGACTATAGCAAACGTAATGGCTGGCAACAGCTTCTTAATGCCAGATATATTTTAGAATCTACGCTAAAAAATGCACAGAATTTCTTAGTCCATGCCCTTCAACTCTCACCTGATTTCTGTCTCCTGCTGCCTCCGTTCCCACCTCTACATCCCCACATAAACAGACACTGTTTCAGCTGTGGCTCTCTGACCTTCAGCTGGGGTCGTTCATGTAACGAACACCCGTGTCCTACAGCTGAACCCAATCTGACGCCCTACTGACCATAGTCTCTCAACACACCCATCGCACTCTGCCATCCTCATAACCATAGGAGGGTCCATGGAGGATCCCCTGGGCCCGTAACTCTAATCAGGGCTCCAGCAGCACCTGGTGAGGTTGACCTGGGGGCCACTAGACCTCCTGAGACTAACAGGGGCCTCAACGCAACACAGGCCCTTTACAGAAACTCACTCCTGCTGACAGCACAATCCTCCTATTGTCAGGATGAGAAGTGAGTAGACTCTGGGCTGGGATGGGAAGCGCAGAAGAGATCTCTCTCCTCTGCTGTAGCAACTTATCAGATTAATAAAAGCTTAGCTTGGCCTTTGCCAGAAAGCATTTGTCTGAATGTGTCTACTATCTGTGAGGCAGCAGCTATCAATGGATGATGAAAGAATGACAGAAACTGAGGAAAAGTTTGAGATAGCTGGGGAATATTTCCACCCGCTCACTCACCTGAGCTGTGCGAGGACAATCTGCAGAAAGCTGAGAGCTGAATTCAGCTCAGACTGACGGCAAGCAGGCAGCAACCAATCAAACCCTTCATTGAGCAGCTTTTCCTCTGACAGGCTGATACTGGTGCTTGTCTCAAACACCTCGGCCACACCCTCCAGGTAGGAGCCAAGAGGCCCCCAGAGGGCAAGTCTGCGAGACACCTCTGTGGTCTTAATGTAGAACTCCTTGGCAGTGTCATTAAAGGAGGAAGCCAGCCAGGTAGCCTGGGCACCAACATCCAAACCCCTCTCCTGAAGCAAATATCACATGATCTATGAGAAAAATCTTGCACTTAAGAAGAATTTATGCAATGTGATGATAAGCAAGCATACCTGGAAAAGCAACAGCAGTGATAGCTGACCTCTCCAGACCAGGGTGCGGTGTGCAGGGGGGCAGTTAGAGGGCAGACATCCAAGCAGTTCACAGGCTCTGTTGGCCACATCCTCCAGCTCTACCTGCCTGGCCACGACCAGAAACAGCAGCACAAAGTTCATGAGACCTCCTTCTGAAAGCTCCTGCATCTTCTTTGGGGAGAACTTGGAGTAAATCCTGAAAACATAGAGCAACGACAGGAAGAGAAAGGACAAAGATTTTCAAACATTGCGCAATCAAGGAGCAACAAAGGCAAAAGTGGTCTTTGACAGATTGCAGTGTCTGATCTTTGCAATATCACATTATACAAAGCAAGAAAATTGTGTTTTTTCAAACTCTTATTTCAACTGTTTCTTCACTTCGACTGATCAACTCGTCAGAAGTGATTTGATCTTCTGAAACCCCCTGACTTTAAATGCTGACTAACTGAACTTTCCACCCCTACTGTGCACCCCACCACCTGCCTCCATCACCCTCTCAGCTCCAGGGGAGAGGCTGGGCTGCCCAGTGTGTGTGTGTGTGTGTGTGTGTGTGTGGGTGAGAGAGAAAGAAAAAGCAAGTGAGTGAGTAAGAATAGAGAACCACCCAGCACGCTGTTAGATCCTGCGGGCACTGTGGAGAAATGCCTTTAAAGATCATGTTAAATGTCAGAGACACTCAGACACACAGCAGTAGGCGCTTGGTCCCTCTCTCTAAAGCCAAACCAATTTACTGCAACACCAGAGAGAGATCAATAAAACCACACACACACATGAATTGCCACACATCCAGCTTGCTGTTTGCTCGCCTGGCAGGAAAACACAGAAGGCTGGAACCCCCCCTCCACACCCTCTCTTCCATCCCACCTTCCAAACACAGATGCAGCCCACACAGGTGAGTAGAGCTGCTGTTTGGGTCAAAACACAAACAGTGAGCATCCCAAGACAAACTCAGTGTAAGAAGTATGACTGATACAAAAGGAGTAGAGAAAAACGAGAGGGGAACTGGGAAAGACTAGGTTAACACCAAAACCAGCTTAGTTACACCCACAGAGGACTATAAAAGGAGAAGGTGGCCAAGCATGCAGTCAGAGCGTGAGGGGAGGGAGATTTAAATAGATGAATGGGTAATATGTAACAGGGATATAAGCAGCGCACTGGGAGGCAGCAGTGGGGATTTTCTGTGTTCTCCCAACCTGTCTGTCTGTTTGTTTATTCCGGACAGATTTTTTTTCCGGAGGCGAGCAGATGCTCCTAACTCCCGGCGTTGGAGATCAACATGCTCGCAGTCGATCCCATTAATGTGGTCGTAGCGGGTGTCCCGCAGAGCCTGGCCAGGATTGGGAACACTGCCGAAACGTTGTAGCAATACAGTCGCATCACGCCTCCTCAGGGGGAGGAGGTAGTGGTGATAGTTTTGGTGGAGGGAGGTGGAGGAGGGGGGACCTGGACCCGTCCCAGCCCAGCCTGGCTGCTGCCAGACTGCCTACCACCCACATCCCCCCGCTCCCCACCACCCAAGCTCCCCTCTCTATCCGTGTTGGAAACCAACACAGCTTCGTTAAGGCGAATTAACCGCCACGCTCGTTAGCTAATTAGCCCCCATGTCTGCAGCGCTACTGAGCACATTCCAGACAGAGGGAAGTCATTAGGCGGATTTATCTACGGCTGCCTCTCTCTGGCACCCAGCCGGCCTGGGATATAGGACGGTCCAGCGCTTGGTTCTGATGTGCACATCAGCTTGGATTCTTCGGTGATTTTCTCTTATTTTCCCACCCAAAGACACACATTCTTCCTCTATTTAACAACCTCACACTCTGAAACCCTGTCTGGGGAGCAGGTGCACAGTGTGTGTGTTTGTGTGTGCATCAGTAGGAGGCTCCTTGGGTCTGGCCTGTGTTGAAGAGCAGGTGGTTGACTCCTGAGACACCTGCTTCACTGGTGGGCCTGAGTAAATATCAAAGACGCACTGGGAGACTGTGGTGCACCTGGCACGCACACAAACAAGACTCAAATACATGATAGTTTGCAAACACACATGCTGTGTGTGTATTCAAGCAAGTATGCACCTACACACACAGTCAAATCCAAACAGCACCTTAAGCACATCACACATTTGAAGATCAAGTGAAAAACTGAATCCTATGAAGTCTAGCCCTGATTAGTGATCATTTCTGAAAGACTGCAATCCAAAATCTCACCCTGCAATGTACATAGTGTTGACATGGCTGTCTGGTTGTAAGACCTACTTTTCAAGGTGGAAGCAAATGTGAAGGAGCAAGAACTACAAAGCTTCCCAGCCTTCTCTTCATCCTCACCTCCCTTTGATCTGTCTCTGTGGGACTCCACCAGCCCTGTCCTGGGCAAGGCACAGGGCCAGCACTCGAAGGAAGATGTGGAAGGAGTTGGCAGAGCGATAGAGCTGGGTGTATCCTGGAGACCGGAGGGGAGGAGGGGAGCAGCAGCTGCGGGCCTGTTCCAACAGAGCTAGAGGTGTCTTGCACAAAGTGCCCAGCCCTGACATCCCCAGCCAGGGCACGGTGAATGAAGCACTCTGGAGAGAAGTAACAGAATGTAATATAACTGCAAGTGAAAAACTGTGTTGCTGCTGCATGACCTTCTTTATCACATGACAAAGAATTAGAAGCAGGTTTAAATAAAGAAAATCGATAAATATGATGATACACATGAAGAATGACAGCAGCAAAATGACGTCTCAAAAATTATAGCAATGTTCAATACAAAAGTAAGCTAATGGTGGTTAGATTGCAGCACATGTACAGTTGTGATCAAAAGTATACATACATTTGTGAAGAACATAATGCCATGGCTCTGTTGAGTTTCCAGTTATTTCTACAACTCTGATTTTTCTCTGATAGTGTGATTGGAACAGATACTTCTTTGTCACAAAAAAACATTCATAGGGTTTGGTTCTTTTATGACTTTATTATGGGTTAACAGAAAAAGTGACCAAATCTACTGGGTCAAAAATATACACACAGCACATGAATTAGCAATTTTGGTGACTTAGAAAGTTGTGTCAATGAAATGAGCTTCATAGCATTGCCTCCCAACTTCTTGTGAGTGATTATGAGTGACTACAGCTGGTTACTTCTCTGAGGCCATTTAAATAGGGCTGAGTGGGTACAAATGCCCACAAACGCTACAACGGGAAAGTCAAAGGAGCTCAGCACGGATCTGAAAAAGCGAATCATTGACTTGAACAAGTCAGGAAAGTCACTTGGAGCCATTTCAAAGCAGCTGCAGGTCCCAAGAGCAACAGTGCAAACAACTGTTTGTAAGTATAAAGTGCATGGTACTGTTTTGTCACTGCCACGATCAGGAAGAAAATGCAAGCTATCACCTGCTGCTGAGAGAAAATTGGTCAGGAGGGAAGCCATAAAAGAACCAAACTTCATGAATGTTTTTTGTGACAAAAACGTATCTGTTCCAATCACTCTATTGGAGAAAAATCAGAGTTGTAGAAATAACTTGAAACTCAAGAGAGCCATGACATTATGTTCTTCACAAGTGTATGTAAACTTTTGACCACAACTGTATGTAAAATGCGGTAGAACATTATGTTTTAGCAGGATAAAGTGCTCACACTACTTTATTTCTTTGCTTTCTCTAGGTTTGTCCTCACCAGGTTCTTGCTGTAGTAGTCCCAGAGGGTGGAGACAGCGACGGTGCTCGGTTCCCACAGCAGACACAGACTGAGGCAGCAGTGGACGTGCATCCTGACCTGCTCCTCTGCTAGACCTCCCTGTTATTAAACACACAACAGATTGACAGATAGTGTTATATATAATATTCAAAATATCTTTTAATAATTCTGAATTCAAAAAGGTGAAAATTTAATGAGTAGCTGGAAGCATTGCTGACCTTGGGGTTACAAGTTAACTTGAGCAACTCTTCCACAAAAGTCCAGTTATCCCCCAGATGTTTCTGCAGGTGCAAGCAAAAATAAGATGCAAGATACACTTAAAAACAATAGAACATACAACATTCATCACTGGCTGTTCATCATACTCCAGATACAAAATGAATGGTGTCGAAAAGTGTGAAGGTTGTCTTCTATATAAATAAGTTTAAAGTAGGTCAGTGCTACTAAGAATACACGTTCTCTCTGCTCTCTCACGCAGTATCAGACTAAACAAATTCTCAACTTATTTAAGAAGTGACAAATTGTCTTGGCTGAGGAGTAAAATATCTTAAAAAACACAAATACATTTCAGTATTCATTTAGTCATATTTGTCTTGACATTGCACTGCCTGAAAAGAAGTAAATGGAAGAATGAAGTTTCTTCTAAACTAATATTTATACTATGTGGGTTAAGATTAGACAAAAAAACTTAAGTTAAATATATATTTGGATAATATGTTTGCATTTCTGGTATTATTCTCGACTATTCAACTCATTTTTATATTGCCATACTTCTTCAGATAATCATTAAAATTCCCATCTCCCTAGTCAGAAAAGCATCGCTCAGTATTTCACTCTGCAAAACACTTTCATATTTGTGCCTAAGATATTTTGTAATGTAAAATGTGACTCTTAGTCTCTTACTTCATTCTGGATTGTGCCGTTCCGACTGTACTGGCCTAACATTGCTAAATGAGTGACCAGCCACCACGTGAATCCCAGCGGGTCTTTGCAGTGTGTGGGCAGACCGGTGAACTGCTCAGCTGCAGGCTTTCCAGAAACCAGGGGCCTCAGCAATGAGTTCATGTAGCTCCAGAAAGACTAGAGGGAACAAACATTGTTTAATTGAATGTGAACACACTCATACTTCATTGTGTGAGTGTGAAAATGTGTGCATTTGTGTTACCTGTGTGCGCAACACTTTATTCCTGTATTCCAAAAGGTACATGAGCAGAACCCAGAGTTCTTTGGTGCAGGTGCAAAGGTAGTGATGGCTGCTCAGAGCCTCTGTTGGCCTCACCTAAAATCCACACTAAGTTAGCTAATACTTTCAAATGACCACTTTTATTTTACTTCTGCTAACTGATACTAAATGTTGCAATTAAACCATACTCACTGCTATATTTTCAGCAAAAAAAAAGACAGAAAAAAAAAACAGAAATACCATTGGTACATCTGGTGAGATGCAGTGAGCCACCCACCTTGCTGAATTTGCCTATGGCCAGACCAGTAAGGTCACACAGCAGATTGCACAGGTGTTCGTCAAACAGACTGATATCAGTCAGGTTCTCTCCTGTCAGGTTCACAAACTGGTGGGCGTACACCACTTGGCCTGGAGAAAAGAACAAGTAAAATAACAAAAAGCCTGTTTCCATAATAATGGAATAATGGATAATAGAATGCAATATGATACGATAAACACATGCCACATTTCAATATCTTTGGTTCCCATTTCCTGCTTGAGCATTCTCATGCAGACAAATACCTTGCATTTTGTGACCAAGAAGATGAAGGATCTCCAAGACTGACCAGTGGATGTCAAGATGAAGGTGTAACAAATGCCAGGAGGGAGGGAAAATCTGCAGGAGGAATGTAGAATAGTAGTAGAAGCGAATCAGAGGGGAAAAACAAAAACAAAAAACTCTCATGCAAGTCATTGCCAAGTTGACATAATTTCCTTTGCCTCGTAAAACTTAATTACCGTCATGCCATCCTCACATTATCTGAACCTGTTTCAAAGCCCTGTCTACTTTACAACAACCCGATGCCTGTGTGACATGTGCTTTACATAATATCTGTGCTGGAGTCAGATCTAGGCTGGCCAACCAATGTGCTCCAGTACCTTTCCCTGGTTGTGTATAGTGAAGGCACTTTGAACACAGGCAGGCAGGTCTTTGAGTCTCCCTATGAGGAGAATGATGCCAAACAGCTCTTCCAGAAGAGCAGAGGGCAGATGAGCCTCCAGCTCCTCATAAGGATGCGAGTAACTGGCATCAAGGGACCCAGAAGGTTCGAGATATCTGAACAGACACATATGAAAAAACATATAGATGAAAACATGTAAGTTAAAGCTAATGAACCTCTGACGATGTGGTAATCTAATGATAAAAACACCTTAGTTAGTGCTACAGTGGGCATTAAAGAAGTAGAATTACCTGTGCAAGAAGACTTTGACATACTGAAGAAATGAAACGCACTGTTGTCTAAGGTCTTCTGCTTCATAGTGGAGGTTACCTGCTTGACCTAAAACACAAAAGGGATTGTGTAGGCAGCGCTGACAACACTGGACAACAACAGATTTATTGTTTAAGTTTTTTGAGCTGATTTAGGATAATTTTGGTGTGCTGAATCCAAAAATCACATTGGTTTTGCTCAATCAGGTCAACTTTCTGAACTATGCTACATATGATGCTACATAGGATGCAGTCATAATGGCTGATTACTGTTGGACTCTGAAGATAGACATCCCTGCTGCTGAGCATTCGAGCGAGGGGTTCGAAGAAACAAAAGTTCATGCCCGGAATTTTGCACAGTGACGACTTAATGTTCAATTTACATGTACTTACCTTTATCAATGTCTATTATTCAATTTAAAGAAATGAAAGTTTGTAACACTTAATACATCCTGTTAGAAAATGATTTTTTTTCTCTTAAAACCTATTTTGGGTGAGAACTATATAAAAAAATCAACTGATAAAGTCACAAAAATGTAATCAATTTTGTAAGAACATCAAATTTTTCAAAATCAAATTAGCAAAAAAACCTGACCTGATTGAGAAGAATAGACGTCATTTTTGGATTTAGCGGTGCAAAATGGTCCCAATTCAGTTGAAAAAACCTAGACAACTTGCAAAAAAATATTTTGTAACCCAGTGTAACGTGCCTGCCGTGTCAGAAATCAGACATGATTACAACATAATAATTGAGCTCATTCAGTTTTACAGTGAAGTCATTTGCTTGAACAGTTCAACTGAATAATGACTATATTTGTTTAAGAATTGCACACTATTACAAAAGCATATATATTACACACAGACTTACCAAAGTCATGGGAGTTGGACTGTACTAAAGTCTCCAATTTGAAAAACTTTTGTCTGAAACATAACAAAGAGAAACTAAGATCAGAGACACACATGTGAATGAAGTGTGGTGGGCATTTTTTCAAGCACACATCAGGCAAACATGATGAATCTCTCTATTAAATACTCAATTACTAAGCTTTTTGCTGCCACCCTCAAATTACAGTGGAGATGGCAACAGACATTAACTTAAATAGATAAAAACAATAAATAAATTATATATATATATATATATATATATATATATATATATATATATATATATATAATATATATACATAAGTGCCTTTTTTTCCTCAAAATTCCATTGTTTAATTTAAATCTTTCTTACATCTTAACTTACCTGAATAGACCAAAGAGTAGCTTAGTAGATTCCACCAGTGCCGTCTCTGTTACCCAGGGAAAGCCAAAAATGTCCACTGTGTCTGTCTCATAGTCTGCAGGGGCTGGATCAAGAAGCAACAACAGCCTACAGAGTGGATGTATTGCAACAGTAGGAGTTTATTTACACAGGTTCTCCTGCCAGAGAAACTTTTGCTGCAACATTATCCGAATGGATGCAATTCGAATTTGATTTGTGGGGCTTAAAGCAACAAAACATAAATGAATTCAACATTAGCGTGTGTTTCCAGAAAATTATATTTCTTAGACTAATATGCCGATGCTGCTGTTGACAGTTTTCAGTGTGCCCGTTACTCTGGCACAAAATAGGCAGAGTGAAAACTGCTAATGTCCAAGTGAGGAAAGGTATTTTGATATGATTAACAGCAAATTGATAAACATTGTCTGTACCGTTTCAAGGAGCCTCTTGCTATGTATCCCTCTGTGGAAAGTGCTCCAGTGGGGTCATCTTTAACTTCGGAGCAGCAGAAGCACGGTGGTCGGGTTGGAGTCAGCTCATATAAGCTGTCTGCTGCAAAGGGGGACACTGGTGGGGTGAGGGACTGGCTGAAGTCATCTGCCATGCTGTCAGTACAGAATCAGTATCACCTTTATTGACAAAAATAAAAAGCACAGTGGAGAAAATTACAAGACTGCTGATTCTGAGGAAATACGTCACTACATAACAGTAGTCATTTACATATGGTATTGAGATGACGCCCTTGTGAAAAGCAGATTAAACATATGCATACTCTATGTTTAAGATAAAAAAGATAATATAAGGTCTACTTTATTCATCACAGAGAGAACTATTTTGGCAGAATAAAACAAACAATACACAAAGGTTAGTGGAATATGCACAATGACACACAGGTTAGTAGCAAAATAGAAACAATAAAACAATTAATATACAGTACAAAATGTATGTTTCTAAGAGTGTTTGTGTGAAGTGTCACAGTTTGTTAAGTGTCTTAAGTGTGTAAAGTGACTGTACACCAATACTAAAAAACAGAAATATTAACAGAAAATGAACTGAAATAGAGTACATCTCAAGTATTGCTAAACAACGTAATAGATTGCAAAAAAATACACTAAACGCCCCACGTTTGAACTGTGAGACCTAAAGTATTCTATTAAAACTAACATGAGCAGACACACAGCTAACTGACTAGCAAGCACTACACAACGCAGCGTACAGGACACGAGTGTGTGTAATAATCAGCAGCAGTTGTAAGGGGTGTATTCACTCATTGCAGTGTCTTTTTCTCTCTATGTTCATGCGTGTGCCAGCAGATGAGGAGGAATCATGACTACGTTAGCCGTAACTAAGCTAACTTTCTCGTAGTAACGTTACGTTTAATGCACAGTTAGCGTTAAGCTACAGCTAAAGAGCAGGAGTTCTAATACGGAAACCACACACGTTATTTAAACACTGACTAACCTTGTATTTGAGCTTCTTATGCGGTGTAATAGTGGGTAAAATTAAAGCACTATAGCATAAGAATTACACAGCTGATATTAGTCTGTTGTTTGGGTTTTCAGGCTCTCCCGCGCCATCGAATCACGCATGCGCCCAGTCGCTCTGCGGCCGATGATTGGCCCGAAGTTTCATAGTGGGCGTGGCCTAGCCCCTCCAGCCGCACATACAACAAGAGTTTTCACTGCGAAGCGCTTCCTCCGTCGCAGTGTTTCCTCAGATAGCTGTCCAATATATTACATTTAGTAGTTTTATGCTTGTTTCACCGTCTGTATTTCTCGAGCGATGTGTTAAAAAGCCAACTGAGTTTCTTCTGTGTACCAGTAACGGCGCCGAGTTCCCTCCTAACACTAGAAGCAATTAGCTAAAAATGATACTTGGTTTATGTTAACACAGTTAAAGTCGAAATTCAGCTCATACAATTTTTTTTTTAAATACTGAAGAAAGTTAAAGACTTCTGCATCCTAAATACTGCGCTACGACATGTATCAAATGTCTGTTATTATATTTAAAGCATTTTTAAACCTTTTGTTCCTGATAAAGAATTGAATTAAAGCACCTGTTTCCTGACTTTTCCACAGACTGTCACGTTACTCTGCTTCACTGCTGCGGTTCGTCCATATTAATACAACTAATGCAGCGTTTAAAGTCGAATTTTAACCACGCTAACCCTAATTTCCATATGCAGATCTGTCTCTCCCAACAGTCCCTCTCGCCATCACATCATTTCTTGCATTCTAATGCATTCTCACATCTTTACAAAAAATCCCCCCTTCCGCCACACGCCGTTGATGTGCGCGTTTTGTCGACTTACAAATCGTTATTTCTGCACGTTTGACTTCTCCAGTGAGGAGATGCACGATAGATGCGGCGTTTTGCATGCTCAAATTTGCATCTTTTATTACCAGGAGTCAGCGGAGACAGTAAAAATGGAAGCGTCGGGATTTTTTTTCATTCCAGACGATGCATCAGCCTCCCGCTCTGCTTTCAACAGGAGGCAGTCTGTCTGTGTGAGGGCTCTGTCGCCTGGATGGGAAAGGTAAATGCTTTTCTTTTTCTGTTCCTACGCTACAAACCCATTCTATCCTTTCAATGCACTGTGATACACGGAGGGAGTCAGATTTGAACCTGTTTCACACTCACCCCCTCCCCTCTCCCTCACATGGAGCCTAGCCTCGTTTCCAGCCTTTGATGCACTGGACCAGGTTGGATTTTTGCTGTCTGGAGACATTTCACCACAGTTCTAGACTCAAAGTTAACAATGTGGTGGCTGTCAACTAGATTCATCCCATTTCCTGAATGCACTTATGAATCCACATCACCTCCCCTTTTAATAGCAGGGAAGTATAAAAGGATTTGATGTCTATAATGGATGCAGTGGGACTTTATTATGTTAAGGTGATAACCTAGTGTTGTAATTACTTGCAGTCTTTTGAGGCTCCCAGATAGACTTAATGAACTCTGTGTAAAGGAGAGAATCCTGTAGCTAACATATGGATAACTACTGACAGACTGCTACAGAAGCAACATCTGCTGACACCAGAATCCACATAGTAAAATATAATAATGGTCATAGCTATACACCACCACAGGTGTTTCCTATTTATGCCTTCTTAGCTCACATGCATGTAGTAACATTTTGGAGCTATACTGAGAATATAATTGTAACTAATATCAGCACAATTTGCTCTGTTGTTTTACAGTACATGTTAGCAAACAAGCAAGCACAAAATGTAGCACACTTTAATGGTTAATATTATGCAACTGCATTTTATGGTACTCCAAAACTGACAAGAAGTACTAAAATGTTGTCAGACCAGAAAATGCTGATGAATTCTATGAGATGAGTTTGATAGAGTGCTATCAAGTTTTATTGTTGATGTTTTATAGATCCATGTATGTCCAGGATGAGGACTGCTGGGCTAGCGGGCTTAGCTAAACCAAACGAGCACCAATGTTTCTAGCTAACAAACTAATTTCTGCTAAATATCTGTGTAGATTTTCAGTCATCCAGGTAAATGGAAATCGCAGGCACTTCAGTAGAAATCAGCTGGACTTCTCTTGTAAATTCTGAACTGAAGAAGCCTGTTGGATGAGAGATGAAACATCTTCAAGAATTTACAAGTGAAGTCCAGTTGATGTCTACTAAAGATCCTACAATTGCTGCTGAGTTTCTTCATAAAACTACACAAGCCGCTGCAAGTACGAGAGCACCTCAAAAAGTTCTCGGCCTCACCCAGAAACAAGGAACATAACCGTATTCAAAAAGCCTTATATTACTATCCACAAAACTCAAATGTTTGAAGCAATCAAAGAAAGGAGAGGAAAGCTTTGAGCCGGCTGCTGTTGCTCCAGGACAATCCATACAGCACAGGTGGAAGAAGCAGCCAAATGTGGATTTGAAATGTTTCCCTGTGCACCTTATACACCTGACCTGCACCATCTGACTTCTATCCATTTCCCAAACTGAAATCCCACTTGTGAAGCTCAAGGTGTGACCTTCTTCTGCAAAGGGATAATGCAGCTTAAACATTGTTGGACCGATTGCATTGGAGTTAAAGGAAACCACGTTGAATAATAATGGAAGAACAACATTTCTCCTGTGATGTTTTCTGGTGAGGCTGAGAACTTTGAGACATACCCTTCTATATATCATAATTAGAATCAAAATATGTTTAAGCTGCTGCCTTGTTTACATTCATAACAATGTTGGCTTAGCGGCTACACTCCATCACTGTCTGAAAGCACCTCAGCTGTTCTTCCCTAATTGGTGTAAAGAAGCTACGAGTAAAGTTATGAAAATATTTATATGTTAATAAGGCACACAAACACTTGTGTTCATGTGTTAAATGTCTTAAAGGTTTGTAGCTGGTCATTATGGCTCATTTCACTTGACTCTGATTCCCATTCCTGACCCACTACTTGATCGGCTGCTGGTAGGGGTGTAATGCTTAAAGGCTCTTTGCATTACACCATAAAATAGTAACTGTGCAGGAAATGGGGAAACATCTGGCCCGACTCTATCCAAAGGTACCAAATCTTCCTATGAGCATAAAGCTTTAAAAGCTAATTTAATCCACTCAAAAACCATAGTGTAAAGATGTTAAATCAACATTGTGTAGAGAGTGCCTGACTGTTTCTTGGCCAGGGTCAGTAACATTCTGGAGTTTCTGGTTTTTGTTGGGCAATGTGCCCCTTTCCCCAAAAATATCAGAGATGTAATAACTTTTACATCAATGTTGCTGAATTGCTAATGATTTGAGATGGTGATTACTGTTTTTATTGTATTTTTTTGTCTTGACTGATGACACAAAGACAAATTTCCTGCACTGATGAGACAATAAGTTTCTGTTCTGTTTTACTGTGGATCATTTCTAAAATGGAAACTCGCCCTCTTGATATTTTACTGTTTTAAGAGTCTAGCTGTTTGAGCCTGACCTCAAAACAGCCCATCTGAAAAGTTTGGTGGGACTAATAATGTGGACGTTGTCAAATAATGTTATCCTATGACCTGTAGTTTGACCTCTGAAAATCCTGTACAATACAATTTCACCATTAACTCCTCCTCTTTAAGGAGTATAGTCAGAGGCCTGTAATGACTTTGCATAATGAGATACATTCTTTTTTTCACTGGGTCTGCTTCCTAAAAGATCTCTGTATTGTACAGGGGCGAGTGCTAGTCTCTTTTATCTCCAGAAAAAAAGCCCTTGTGGCTACAGTTTGATCAATTAAACTCCTGAAAGGACCCCCTCCCTTTCATTCCTCTGCCTGAGAGGAATATAAAGTTATCAGTCTTCCCAAGCGATATGAGGATGGAAATAAGTAGTTTGTCTATAAAAATGTCCAGGTACTTTATCAGCGTCCCAGTAGGCCCCGAGGCCCTGACACTGTTCAATGTGGCTCTCCAGTATGCCAGTCTCATGCGCTCCCTCCCTTCCCTCCCTCTCTCTCCCCCTGTCTACTTTGTCTCTGCCCGAGGCCTGCTGCTCGCTGGGTGGGGTGTACGCTCCCAGCCCTGCACCTCAGCGGGATTGACTGGGGCTCGAGCCCCAAGTGAGGTTATCGATTTCAATCAGTGGCTTGGAAGATAGTAGCTGAATGATGCTGTAGACTTTAAACAGTGGTCAGCTGCATTGTTTGTTGTTTGGGGGGTGGGGGTGGGGGAATGCTGCAGGAGGATGCACTTGGCTTTTGACGAGAAGTCAGATAAACACATAGCAGAATTACTTATAGAAGGAGATATCTTAATCCTCTGATTTGGAGTTTTACTGTATGTTTGTGGGTGTGTTTTGAAAGTAAAGTGGCTGAAAGAGACTTACAAGTAGCAAGATTTCAGACTGCAGATGTTGCATATTAACAGTTAGCCATGCGACTAACAATCACCTTTATTCCTCATAAATGAACGGATATTTTTTTTGATAAGATGATTAATTATTGGGGACATGAAATTCAAGAAAACACAAAAAATTCCATTAGAATTTCCAGAAGCCCAAGTTGGAAAATTGAAATTGCAACATTTTGAAACACACAAATGTGTAGTTTAGTGTCATGGGCAATTTAAAGCTTTGAGTGTGTAAAAAATGACTAAAACCACTAATCATCAATCACTTGAGTAATTGATTACTCAGCCAATACCTGCAGCTGTTTACGTGCAACCAAGCTGAACGGCTGTCTGTATGAACAGTAGACATACATGTGGGAAGCAACTGGCTAAATGCAACACTTTATTTGATAGCTCTGCTAATTGAATTCAATATAAACTAATGCCTAGAAAAGCAAATTGACCAACTTCAAGGATCAACAGTAAATGCTGATTGCATAATCTGGAGAAGGGAGTGGGAGTTTTAGGAATTAATATGCCTGAACAGTGCATTCTTCCAATAATACTTTGAGTGTTTTACTTGTCGAGTTAATGCTGATTAGATTGAGGTGGCAACTTTTTGTTCCATCATTGTTAACAGGAAAGTATATGCAGAAAGACTGACTGATAAAGTTCCTGTTTTGCTTAAAGAAGGAAGTTAGTTCACACAATGAGAGCACTGCAGTTTTTCTGCTCTCAGAAGCATTTGCATCAAGGCCAGGAGATTAAACGTGTGGGTTGGGAACTGGAGAGAGTGTGTTGTCTCGCTTGGGGCCCCCGATGCCAGAGTTCTAGCTTTCATCGCGCAGGGTGAAAGATTTCTCCTGGACGTTTCACTCTGTGTGGCTACAGGTGGGTGGTTCACATGCTGTAGGTGGCAGCCACAGTGGATTTAATGCAAAAGTACAGAGGAGGTGGCTGTGGGCAAATTATTTCACAATTGCCAATGTTCAATACTCTGCACTGAGATGCTGAATCCCACACTCTATAAACTCATTTGTGCAGTTAGGTGGTATTTGAGGTGATATGGTAATATTTTATATCGTAGGTGTTTGTATTTTTCTAATATAGATGAATGTATTGCCGGTTTTTAGACTTAGACATTATAAAAAAACAATGATGAGTGAGGATATCCAGGGGGATGCTAAATACTGCAGCATGCAGGAAAATGATGTCTGACACGAAGAGCAGAAACAGTTTCATTATAGCCTCATTTTAGCCATTTTTCAAGCAGAAATTCTAAATGTTTGGTTGTTTCAGCTTCTCATATGTGAGATTTTTCTTGGTTGTACATCAGCGTGGTCTGATTGTCTTTGAATTTTGTTGTGTTGGTGAAATGAAATTTAAATGTTGCTGCAATTTGGTGATGTTAAGATGACTATTTCCCCACATTTTACACAGAAAACATTCAGTGATATTACTGCAGATCTGGTAACGACAAATAATTATGAGATGCAGCCCTACTGAAAATACCGTTCTTCACTATGTGATGCTTATTTATGTCAGTTTTATGGAAAACTTTCCGTAGGATGGTTTTCTTTCTTCTGAATACAGACTCAAAACATGGTTGTGGAATCCAGCAATGTGAGCTTTCTTTGAAAAAGTGACCTAAAACCTACATAATTTACATGAGTGAGTGTAGTAAATGCTTTGATAACCAGTCGATCCGTTTCTCCTAAATCTCTTAAAGGCTCCATGTTCCGTGCATTTGTGCTGGTGTTTGGCTGCCTGCTGCAGAGGAAACTAGTGACCACAGAGGGGCATCATGGGACCAATTGCCATGTCTTCTATGCAGTGCAAATGGATGGTGGCACCAGAGCAGCCAGAGCTCTGGCCAAGCAGCATGGACTGGAGTTCATACAACGGGTCAGTGCGTGTTTAAAGCCTCTGTTATTACGTCCACCTATGGGCCTGCAATTTACATTTTTAAAATCCAGCGACCGAGGGCTTCTTTTTTTTTCTTTCCAAGAGCTGCCAAAGTGCTGACTTCTATTTCCTATTTGAGGGATATCTGACTTTCATCAAATTACAGCAGCGTTTCTGAATATTTCATATCTGATCAAAGTCGTGTAGAGTAGGCTGTCCACACATACACTCACAAATGTATGAGAAGACATATGCATGCTCCCAAAGAGGAACACGCATGCACAGACACACACACCTCGGTCTCACCATCCTGTCTAGCCTATGAGAAACTCCTACATGTGGAATAGGCTCTGGTGGAATTTCTTTGGAGATGATTGGGTCTTTACCTATTTGCCTGAGTTCTAATCTGTCATGCTGAAATCTTTCCATTTGTCAGAAGACTAGATGTGATTTATCCACATCAATACTTTAAAGGTTACTTTGGTTGTTGAGTCTGAAAGTATGTCAGCTCCCTCAAAAAATGTTCACGGCTTCACTAAAAAATAAGGGCTCAGAGCAGGTCTTGGTTAGGTGGAATACAGAAGTTCTGCTTTTTTTGTAGGAGCAAGTTCAAAGAGGAGGTTCGAGGGTATGAGAGATTTTGAAATGAACTTCGTCTGATTCTCTTGACTGTGAATCTTTCATGAAGATTCGCAGTCAGAAATATTTAAAAGGTAAGAGCCCTTATGAATTGACATCCAATCCTGCTGCGTTCTGTTATATTCAGGGGTTTTGAAGGAACTCTTTTATTTAACTTTTTGTTTCTAATGCAAAGACTGACTAATCAACACAGATTTTGAGGATAAAATGTACTATTTAATTAAAAGCATTGTTCAAACAATCCGTTGTGGACGTTTCAGATGGTAAACCACCCATCTACTGTGAGTGTGTGATTATACATGCAGTGAGGATGACCAGTAAAATGTAATAAAAAGCATACAGGTTGCTGCATTTTAATGAATTCACACTAAACCAGTAAAGTAGATTTCATGCATTTTAACTCTGAATATTAGGATGTAAACTTTTTTTCTATACTTCTCTATGTCATTGATTATGGATAAAACTTTCCAGGTTAGAAGTCATATAAAATATTGCATCGCTTCCAAAAGTCCCAGTCAAAGGTTTCAGTTGTACTTCATTTATCTGAAGTGTAAGGCACTTTGTTGTCTTTTGGCAGTCCTCTGCTTACTTTATGATTTTAAGTTATTGATAAGCGAGACTGGCCGGTGTGTGTGTGTGTGTGTTTTGACATTATTGATAACAGTTAGGGGGAGTGTCCGCTGGCCTGGTGTGAGGCTGTGTGCAGCATTGCCTTGGGGAAATGGGGACGCAAGCTCATTTCAACCTTGGCCCTGCTGCCTCTGCTGCTGTTTCTGCTGCCTGGATCATGAATAAAACATCTCTTTGACCTTTATCAGGAGTGTATTGGACAGTCCACCCCCGTCTCTGTCTTCCTCTCTGCCCGTCTCTTTCTCTCTCTCTCTTTCTCATTGTCCCTCATGTATGCACACAAACACCTCTGCTTTTTCCTGCATTGTTTTCTGCTCTTTTATACACTAATGATAGTCCCCCGATGCAGTGATCATTTGTAATGACCGAAACAATAGCAAATGTGTTTTTCTGTTTACATAAACTTCACTGTATTTATGGCCAGACAGCGCCAAATAACATTTATTTGCAATATGTCTATGGTTTAGCTCATATTTTGGTTGCACATACATGAGACTGCAACAATAATGCAGGACTGAGAAATCATTGATAGGATGCTGTGGCGTAATCCTGTTGTAGCCCATCGTCGAGTATATGCACAAAGTGTGTGTTTGTGTGTTAATAAGATGTCCGATCCAGCAGCATCATATCCAGAGGAAAGCTTCAGACAACCCCCCGTTTCACGATCCCCCCAGGTCCAATCTGCTGACTGGCTTCTTTTACCTGTCTGTCGCCAGAGGCTGATGCTAAATGTCACTGACACTAAATCGCCTTTGTTAAGTCAAACCTATTTTAATTGTGTCACCTGTGATTTGCGCCTTGCGTGCAGCAAATATCAGGTATCAAGTAGAAGCAGAGGTTTCACAATTTGCTGTGATACATTATTTTTTTTGAGAACATTGAAGTGGAATGAAAAGTCTGACAAGCCCAATGCCAGCTTGGGAGGATTGTGATGTCTGCTGGCATTCCGGCGGTAATGCCGCATGAGTGGAAAGGGAATCAAATGTCTCCATGCTGGCACTCAACATATTGTTGGTCTCTTTGATTTAGTGTACAGCATCCAGGAAAATGTCATTGCGTCTCTCCATTGTGCAGACTTGACATATCCATTTTGCAACTGTAAAATACAAAGAAAAACAAAGCAAAATACCCGAGATGATGTCTTTATGCCACACAGACAGATTCCCTGTGATGCATTGCAGTTGCTTTTTGCAGGTGCCTTTTTGGTAGCAGACGCACTGAAGCCTTTCCCGTCAGTCTTTATGATTTTTAAATGTCTCAAAGAGATAGAGTCGATCCATTCACATTTATCTTGTGTCTTGCTGTTTGCTCATTTAATTGTTTAAAGATGGCTTATAGTTTGTCAACAATCCTTGAAATTAAAAGGCGAATCAACTCATTCCCAATAAAATGAGATGCGGTACATAAAGTGTAGCAAAATGTAAATAAATGATGTGTCAGTGTCAAAGACTGCTCTCATAACATGGTGAGTCTCATCTCCCACCAAAGCTGTGGTGGCGTAGAAATGGAAGGGCTGCTCTGACTAGACAGGGAATAGCAACCATCAAAGGTGCAGGGTTTCACGCACAGTGTCAAAAAAAAAGAACCTGATCACGATCTGAAATGGATGATTTTGTGTTTCACTTCATGTCGGCACAAAACAACACCACAGCAACTTGATATTACACGCTGATAAAGCTTCCAGGTTCCCTCACAATGCAGCCGACCCAGTTTTAGGTTGGATCACATGATACTGCATTGTTTACAGGTATTATTTCTTGCTTACTTAAGAGTTTGCAAATCCGATTAAGGCAGATTAGGTTGATGGTTTGCATTGCCATTATTTTAGCTGAGATCACTGGTTTAACAATTAAGTGCCTGCATATCCGTGTCTGTGTGTGCGTGCACACGCAGGGCTTTGTGTTGAACTCTGACTTCAGGAAGTCCCTGGTCTCCATCCAATGGTAAAAGGCCTCCCAGATTCCCCTTCTCTCCAGTGAGGTGGAATACTGCCGGCAGATTACCATATCATTACCATATCATTAGCATAACATTACTGCAGCACAGCTTGGCTCGTTGTCTGCGGACGTGCTATCAGCTCATCGAGAGATTCAATCCCCAATCCGCTCCATGCTTCCTCCCTCCTTCCCCTCCCCTCCCTCCCCTCCCTCCCCTCCCTCCCTCCCCTCCCTCCCTCCGTACACTCGAGGTGTGTTTTCCATCTGAGTAAAGCAGATGTAATTGAGGTAGAGCACTGGATTTACCAGCTAAATGAAATCACACAATGCTTCGTGATCAGCCGGGGCCGCTGTCGTACACATTCAAAGAGCTCCTTCTCTGAAACCTCGTAGCGCTGCCCCCGATTCAGAATTTCTAATATCCTCTCAGAAATAGCCTCAGTCAGATGCTAAGCTATGTCAAGCCTTACTCTGGCTGGATTACTCCAGGCTGTTATATTATGACCAGGTGTGTGTGTGTGTGTGTGTGTGTTGGACGAAAGAAAAAAGGCGACCTGTCACCATCTTCTCCCTCTCCCCTTCCTCTCAGTTTTCTGTACCGTAGGGCACCCAGGGGTGCCAAAAGGGACACCAATCCTCTAATGGTTGGGAGTGAGGGCCCATTCCATTAGTCAGGGGGCCCAGAGTTCATTGCTGCTCCTCAGTACGAGGAGGGCGGAGGAAGCGAAATGGAAGCAGGTGTTGGCCGGGGGCAACACAGAGGGCAACGCTGCACCAGCTGCATGCTGGGAAATGCAGCACTTTTTTCTCCCTCATCTCGTCTCCTTCTCTGCCTATTTCTGTTTCCTCACACAAGTACAGAAGCACACACCTTGTGCATACGGCATGCACAGCATATATACACGCATACACCCACACACACACACACACACACACACACACACACACACACACACACACACTCCCTATCACCCGCTTTTGTCCCCAATTTCATTCATTCCAGTAAGCTATTCTCCATTTTCCTTATCTCTTTCTTTCTCTCTCTCAGCCTCACACACTCATTCACTCACTCATTCATTCACTCACGCCTATCTCCATCTTTTTCATTTTCGCTCTCTCCGTTTGCTTACTGCCCACCCCTCCCCTCACTCCATCTTCACACATACCTCACTCTCATTTGTAAATGGAGAGAGGACTTGACTGAGGAATATATGCAGAAGATGTGGTTCCCTCCCAGGTGGGAAACTCGGGCGGGAGATGAAGGTAGAGAAGAAGAACGAGAAAGAAGAAGATGGGGATGAGAAGGAGGAGGAGAGCAGAAATTACGCTACCACTCCCTCTCTTTCTCTTCCTCAGCCTCTCTCTCTCTCTGTGGGCTTAGATGATGTATGGCAGCAAAGGCCACATGTTGGCCGAGTGATGGATTAAAGCACTTTGTAGGAAAATTACTGAGAGCGCCTCAGCACATCCGAGTCTAGCCCTTAATAAAACTCTCTTCAATATTGAAATGGAGAGAGAGAGAGAAATACAGAGAGATAAAGAAGATAAAGGACGATGTGGGACAAGAACGGGGAGTGGTGCTAGAAGCGCACAAACATACTCATACACAATGCTCTTGTGGAACACTGAGAAATTTTAGAAAATTGAATACAGCGTAGCTTTACTGTGTATTTTATGCAAGGTTTGTTTAGAATGGGTGCATAAAAAGATCTGAGGAAGATGTAAGTAAAAGTAGACAGGATTTTCTGAAGTGGTTGTTGGAAGCCTTATAGATGAACCTTTAGGACATGTTTGTCAACTTCTGCTGCTGTTGAGTGTTTTATCTACTATAGTTTGAGTGACTTCCTTTTCTGCTTAAAACAGAAGAAAACAAAAGATCCGGTCCAGACCGATGTGATACAACAGTGGACATAAGTGAGCGACAGTTTTAATTTCCCAAAACGCAGACCACTGTGGAAATGTTTTCATCCAAAACTTGCTTTATTTTTTTCATTTGTCACAGTTTTTGAGTTGTCACATTTCACCAAAACTGCCATCTGGTTTCAGCGACTGAAATGTGCAGTACTTCTGCTTTTCTTTGTTTGTTATGACAAGTTGAATATCTTTTGGTTTCTATTAAAACAAGCAACTTTTAGAGTTTTGCCATCAGAATATGGTTAACATGGAAGCTGATTTGAAATCTATATGATCATCTGACTGCTCATGTATGTTAACACTGTCATTAGGTTCCACAATGTTAGCAATCAACTTATTTAGTACCATGTTTTCTCTTATTTCAAATTAAAAAGATGGCTACAACTACCAAAATGTAGCCCAGATTGTAATAAAATTTAATTATCTCCTTTGAAACTTATACTAAATGAAAGCTTGTGGCAACTCAATCCAAAACAAACTGTGTTATCCTTTAAAAACCCATCAATCCCCATATTTTTCTCTTCAAGATGGACTGTAGAACCCCTCACACCCCCTCCCATTTCCATCATTGCGTTCCTGCCAATACTGTAACCAACAAGGCTTAACTGCTCACCCCATTTAGCCCCTAGCATCCCCCTCCATCACCCAGCCCTCCTCCCATCTCTCCTTTCTGCTTTTCCATAGTTGAGGCTGTGGAGGCCACAGCCCCTGTAGGGCTGTTAGTGTACACACCAGCTGCTGTTTTCTCCATAGGGTGGACTGCCTCACGTGGCTCTCACACACTGCTTCAATGACTCTTGATGTCTGTGTTTGTTTTTGTTTACCCTTCATGCTTTTTCCCTCCATCCCTCCCTCCATTACTGTTTTTCTCTCCTCTTTCTTTTTGTCTGTTGGAGGCCGTCAGCGGCAGCGGGACATGCAGCTCCTGTGGATGCTTCAGTATTGAGACGACGCAAAGTCCAACTCTGCTGAACCGCGATCAGACGCTGCTTACAGTGAAATTTGTTTTTCATGGGTAGAATTTTGAAAAGAAATACAATTTTACTGTTCCTATTTTTGGTCAGAAATTGATGGTCACTTTTCACTTGTGTTAAAGCCATGTATTATTTTTATTTACTGTGAGCTGTACATGAATTTGTAATTGGGATATTGTGATAATTATAGTAATTATGGTGCCTGAGTCTGTATGTGGTAGGGCTGTTGTAGTCCTTCCTGTTTCTCACAGTGCATCTACATAGAAGGCTTAGCATTAGCTTTGCTAGCAGAGCGATCAAATGAAGGAAATAAATTTGAAGCATTAAGTAATTATTTAGCTTGCACAAGTATAAAATGTAAGCCATTATGCTGCCAATGTAAACATCAGGACTTATTCAAATCTGCATGCGAATGACACACTTTGTAAGCACAACTTAACACATTTCATGATATGTCCTGCTGCTTGCTTGTGTAGCTACCAGCCTGAAGAGTGTTAAACATCTTTCCTAAATGCTCCAAAAGTAACTTTAATTGGAAGTTGTTTAATTTGGAAAATGAACTAAAAACTCCTTTTCACATTTAGATCAAACATAAACAGCCTGTGTTAATTTATAGAGCAAATAGTTGCTAGTTAACACCACACACAACCCTACAACAACAGTAGCATCAACCATTCATGTTCCTTTTTCATTTCGTTTAGGTCGACCGTGTTAACCAGTTAGTCACTAACTTTGTCTGTCTTGTGTGTGTTGCTGGGCAGGTAGCATACTCTGAGTTACCTGCAGCTGAAACCAGGGTTGGTCTGAGCTGTCACTGAGCTAAAGTAGTGAAGTTGTGGACCCTAAAACCAAAACACTGAGGTGAAGGATGCTAAAACTCACTGAGCTGAGAGGAACTGCATGGCAGACACTCCTCTCATTTTGCATGCCATTAAACAAGTGCTCACATACAAATATTGATTGATTTAGCTTTTCCTCTACCTGTTGTTTTATTACTAAAGGCGTGCATGTGTGTGCATGTCCTGCTCATGCTTCTCATCTCTTTTTAGTTATGACTGAAACGTTCTATTAGGCTTTTATTAAATAAAAAACAATAACAAAAACAACCAAAATCTCATTTTTTATGATTTATTATTTTTTTCTGTTTATCTTTTTCATAATAGTAGCATTTTTATTAAAAGAAACATTTGATAGTGAGGCTCAGAATTAGTTCTTTGTCTCTCCCAAAGAGTTCTTAATGTGCCTTTAGAGTTTTTGTATTTGGCCTTTAGTTTCTTTACTCCTAGAAGGATCAGTGTGAGACTAATCGTTGTGTCATCAGTGAACTGTTTAGACTTCTGTAACAGCTTGTCCACTTCTGCAAATGGATGACACAAATGTTGACCAGCAATTGGAATGTAGCAATATAATTCATTTTAGCTGTGCTAACTTGCAATGGAGAGTGCTTTTAATTCCTAATAAATTGTTTACTTATAAGAAATTATTAGAGTTTAGCACTAAATGCATCAGTGCCAGACACAAGCAGCTTTTAAGGCAGGGTTGGCTTCAGCAAAGAGCTTCCAAAAATTATCACAATACAAATCATCACAATGCCTCAAACTGTGCTATGTTTTAAGCTCTTTTAAGAAACAGCAAAAATGCTGAGCAGAAAAGAAAAAGGACATAACCACAAAAATAAACAAGTACATCGTAATACCTGCAGCTCTTGTTGAAATTGGGTGTTGTTTTTCACAGTGCCTTGAATGTGCTTGTTGCTTTCAGGTGTTGTTTAGAATTTTAATGCTGGGGTCCTTCAGTCATATGCGGTGCAGTATGATAATCTGATCCGACACTTGAAGAGGAAGCACAGGCGTTTCTTATCCATAGGAATCAATAAAAAACGGGTCAAGAATCAAAACAAAACCGACACATGAAGAGAAATGTGGGATAACACAGGCTGTCATAACACTAAATATAGATAAGTCTGTGATGCATTGACTGGATAGAACAAAGATAGTTCCTAATGTATGGGATGTATAGTTGCACCATAAAAGTAGTAACCATTTTTATCAATAGGCTCTTGTCGGGAGTTTTTTCTGTTAAGTAAAATTAGCACATCAAACACTTGGCTCAATAATGATTCCACTTTCATGATGTTAAAAAAATGCCTTTTTTCAAATCAGTAGCTAGGGTTGTTGAAATCTTTTCATTGTGTTTCAATGGAAAATTTAAATTTGGAAATTCTGTGAGAGTTTAATTAGAGCTTTTAGTGTCCTTTACTTTTTCAAGTGTTGCACCTTGAAGAGAATGAATCGGATGTTTGACAGATCTGTTCTACAGGTTGTAAATGAAGAGCAGTTCAGTGTTGAGTTTTTATAGGGATATTAACTAAAGTTACGTTTTGTATTTTTGTATCTCCTGTCTTGATTAATAATACTTTGATTATTAATACTACTGTTCCAGTGCCTTTTAGAATAAGAGTCTAAGAATTTAAATAAAAAAATGTATCTAGCAAAAGAGAGCATTTGTAAAGTGCAGGAAGTTCCACTGCTTCAGCACGAATGTCTCAGAAAACACAGTCGCCAACAAAACTGTAGCTGTGCTTGTTCCTAAGGCTGTTACAACAAAATAAAAAAGCCACAATGGGATAATTAAAATTCAGTTCTGTAATTGAATAATCTATTCTTCTTTCGCTCTGACTTCCAACACGCATAATTGCAAGTGATTTTGTTTCAGGTCCAAAATACTCAAGTCCAAAATGTACTCCTTATGGGAGCTCCTCTCCCAGCAGCAGTAGTCTGGGCTGCAGCTCATCCAAGGAAAAGTTGTACTTCTAGATATTTGTTTCTTATCACAAATTTTGTACAGCATATTGAATGGATTTCAGTTGTGTAAGGCAACTTCAGAATTATGAACATTATTATATAATTTGTGACATTGCTATATTTTCAGTAATACAAAGGAGGCTGTAATGTACAAATATACATATTCATCTATTAAGTTAGAGGAATAGATGGAGATTGTTGACTTGTTGAATTCTACACTGAGAAGAGTTGTTGTTATTATTAACAGTAGTAGTTGTCGTTGGCGCTGTTACAGCAAGAATGTGTTTCTGGTCTGTTCTCCTCATGTCCCCATTATCATTTTCTTTTACACCATTCATCAGTGCCATGGTTTGTGGTTCAGTGGATGGATTCAGCTTTAAATAAGCTGCCATTGCTTACATGAGAGTATTTGATTTGATGCTCAAGTAATTTTTTAAAACACCAACCGCTCTCTGATTTCTCCATTGTTTTAACTTACACATTTTCTCTCTTTAATGTACGCAAAACATGCAACAGAATATTTTTAATTAGGCTCAAAGTTGAATTATTTGCTAGTGGTGGTTCATAAATACTATATAGGTATTTTGTATTTCCTTTGTAATGTTGAAATATTGTGAAATGGCATTTTTAGAAGACGATCTTCAATAAAATACACATTGCAGCTATTAAATTAACAGTTGTCTATCACAGACCTCTGTCAAGACCCAAGGATTTTGATTTCCATCCGCAACGTAGTCAAGTTCAGATGTTATCCTTGGATGGCTTTATGGTACTCTTCATACAGCAGCACAACTGTCATGCTAATCCCCTCCTCATCTGTGCTTTGGACTAAGGTCACGTATTGGAGAGATTCAGTAAAGCAACAGAGAACTTGAGATGGGCCTGTTGAATAGTCCCGTCTGTCAGCTGTACCTGTCTACAGTCTGAAGGTCTAGTGCCATAGTGGAGTCGTCCTCAGTCTGAGAAGAGTGCGATAGGTCAGGGCGCTGGAATCCATGCGCAGAGAGATTCAGTCCTCATATCACAGAACAGAAAAACCTCAGAGTTTCAGGTAGATGTTGTTAATCTGAGCTTGGACCATTATACTAAAATAAACAACATACAGCAGATTATTCCTTTAACACTGCACATGAAATTTGGCGCAAAGTTATAAAATAGGTTGAGACACACAGATTAGTGTTTGCTATGTGAGCATCAATTGGCTCTAGAAATGTCTTCTAAACTGTTTCAAAGCAAATTCCATATTTTACATGGAACTCTTGATCTGTCATTTATCCTTCTATCTGCAACACACATAATCCTCCATGCAGATTTTCACACTTCATCAAATGTTTTGCAGTAATTCTGGTGATCACCTACCAGAACCATTGATTAGAGTCAGACAAAACAAACAAAAAATGCATGTTTCTGTAAGACATATCTTTTTTGAAAAGCATATCATTTGTTAATGCGTTTGTGAAATCAGATCTGGCAAACATCAGCTCCAGTTGATGGGAAATCTAAAACATAAAGTGACCGTGGAAATGTGCACCATCTGCATACTTTATAGACTTTCTAATATTTTCCTCACATGATGTTGCAGCACAGGTTCATGGCAATGCATAGAAAGGTCCACTAGAAGATACTGTACAAGTGTTCTGGCCCACTTGTTGGAAAAAAATATTTTTTTTTCTGAGATATTTTAAATTCCACAGTGGTTCTTCTCAGAGTAGTGTGTGTGTGTGTGTGTGTGTGTGTGTGTGTGTGTGTGTGTGTGTGTGTCGGTGGCATTGGGTCACAAGAAGGACAGACAAGAAGTACAACAAACCACTTCACCGCATTGGAAAGAAAAACTCGTGAATTAATGTTGTAGAAACCAGAACCAGAACCTTAACTCTATCTTTGTGTGCTGCGTTAAGTCATACATGCACGTACTTTTCAGGCCTACAGACAAGACACAGCATCAGGCTGACTGCCACAGTGGACTCACATGTCTTCACAGTAGCATCAGTTGTTGATCAGTAACATAATTCTGATTAATGTAACATCAGCCTCCTCCAGGCTGTAGATTCCAGCGTCTACTGTTTTTGGATCTGTTAAGCTCCACCTCTGACTGCAGCGACCAAGGACATCTCAATTTGTGCCAAGCTTACTTAGTTCATTGTACAATGATTCAAGCATACAGTATGTGTGTGTCCACGTGTGTGTTGGTGTGCGTTTGAACACTCTCATGATTAGTGTTCTCAGTGACTGGCTGGCTGATGGGGTTGATTTGTCCGACAGTGCTGTGTGTCAGGCCGGCTCAGCGTCCGCATTGGAGAACATGAGTGAAGGAGCGGATAATTGATAGTGACAAGGCGCTCCCAGCCTTAATTGCTGCTGGTGAATTAGATTACCTTTTCAGAGTGCCTTCATTAGCAGAGGGAGAGCCATACCAATGGTCCCCTGATTGGCCTCATATTGTTTTGCTGTGAACCTGCTCTGGCAGGGCACAAGAATGTGTGTGTGTGTTTGTTTTGGTTGGTTTGAAATTACTCACTAATTTTCACGTACAGCTGTAGTTTGTGTATGCATCCGTACACATTAAGCACATCCAGTGTCAATAATGTCAAGTTGATGCATTTGTGACACATCAGTGACACATTCAGTAGCAAGTGTCTTTCTGTTTTTATGGGCCATTGACTGCTGAAAGGGTTAGTTCACCCAAATTACAAACAGGATATTTATCTCTGAGGTTTCTGCAGCCACCACAATACACTCTGGGTAAAGGGAGATTTTCTTCTTTGTGCAAAAGCTACGGTGATTGCTTGATGCCTATAGTGTGGTCTATGTTCATTCATAGACCACACTAGGCATCAAGTACTGGTCCTAACGTAGAACCAGTTACCAAATTAGGATTTCAGTCTTGATTTTGTTTGCATGTGGTAGTTCAAATAAACAGTTTTCTGCAAAAACCTGCCTTATACCCATCAGTGTGAGTCTGCACCTATAGTCATCCTAGTGCAATTTCTGCATGTTTTCTCGTCTCCTAATGCATTTGTTTTATTGAATCATAAGTCTAGCATTTTTCTTAGTTAACGTTCTCAGCCATTCGTGGGCTGATTAATTGGTAGGTGAATAGCACAGATTGCATGATTGTCTGGTAACAATAACCTGAATTTAGTTATGCTACAGAACGCTTTACAAGGATAGATGCTGTCATTATAGTAAAATAGCCTGAGTAAACCTCACAATATTCAAGAAACCACAAAATTGTAGTACCACAGATGTGCACGTAGGATGTGGGTGTGCTTAATTTATTTCACTGTGAAGAGCTTACCCTGATAGAGAGGGGCAGTGGCAGACAAAGTCCATTAATTACATAAAAGCACTATTACCACAGTGTAATACTCTGTTACACGTAAAAGTGTTTGAGATTTTACTTAAGTAACAGCGTGTCATAATCAGGAAGATGTAAAAGTACACAATGCAAAGAAAAAGTTTCCTATTGCTTTTATACATCATATTATTAAATTAACATTACTCATACGTTCATGTAAAAGCAGGGTTTTACTGTTGTGTTTTGTTGAGGCCGAGCCCATTTTGAACTATTTTGTGTTGGACTGCAGCTAATGGGTAGCCTAGCCACGGTACACCCATGTTCTGAAGGCACAAGGGTCTAGGGAAGCTTGACAAGGAGGGAGGCGGGCTAAAAGGTTGTCTTTCAAATCCCTCTGCAGCAATTGGGTAGGTATACAACCAATCAGCGCAACGAATAGGCTGACGTAGTTCCAAGAGCGCCGGCGGATTGTGGCTAAGTCCCATTAGCTTCCCAACCAGCGGAGCCAACTGGTATATTAAGGATTTGCCATATCCCGTCGGCATAAGTCCAAATACGTCTTTCCTCTCAATGAAACACTTCAGTGCCGTCCTTTGTTCATCTTTCAAGTTGAATTTTAGCTTCAAATCTTTAAGGGCTGTGGCCAAAGCCGAGTCCAAAGATAACTGTTTATTGTGCGCCGGTTGTTTCTGTCAGAATCGTCACACCTCTGTCGTCACTTCGTTACGCCCGCCTTCTGACTCTACACTTCATGGTGATTGGTCCGGCCAGTTTTAGGAGAATCCAACCTCGAGCCTTATGGAGGGTAACTAGACCCACCCTGGCAGAGAAGTAAATTCGTTGCCGTGGGTTGTCTAGCGCGGCTAGGCTACCTAATGGGTATTTTCAATCAGAATTAATCTGCTTATTATGATCTCAATCAACTGATTATTTGATTTATAAAATGAATTTTGAGCAGTCCAACATCCGACATCTTCACAATGTTTTTTCAACCAATAATATGTAATTTAAAGGATAATTAGCAACTCTCACACTTGTGAAGCTGGAACCATGACATATTTTTTGTAGAGAAATTATGAAAATCTAAATAGTTGGCAATGTAAAGTAAAATGAGCTTGTAATCTGTTTTCATTCTGCTCCACAAAGAACTGAAGCAGAGAATAGTCGAGGACCAGAATTGATGAGGAGATGTGAAATCTGACTCAGACTGATTAAAATCAAAGTAATACCCGTCCCTATCACTATACTATGTGTATGATTACACAGAAGAATTGTGCCTATTAAAACTCTTTAGTATGATGTCTTTATGGGAATGCGGTGAGGACCCAAGTGTAGATAAACACATTAGACGAAAGATACACTTAGGAGGTGTTAACATTTTGGCAACACAAAATGAACCATTGGCCCAAACTGGAGACCTGAGTTCTGTCATATTCCCAATAAAAACTCACTGGTACTGCCAATTATGGCAACCAAGCCCACATTAAATCCCTGCTACGCAACTAATGTAATACCTTTCTTGGCTTTTTTGCTCCTAATATCAGGCATTGCATGTGTAAAGACAGCAGTGACGTGGACACAAACAACTGGCACTTTTCGAAAGAGAAAGAAGTAACTGACCTGACCTGAGCTTGACCCTTTGCAAAAGAAATAAGGTCTTGCAGGTTCAGGATAGGCAGCAGAACTGAAAAAATCTTACCACTGTCCGCCAATGGACGGCTCTGAATTGAAAAACATCAGGCAACAGGTGAAGTGAAAGATGGTGAGCTGCTGGTTAGCACTCATTTGTGGAAACCATCGTGGAGGTGTGGACAGGAGACCTCCACAGTGTAGCTCCCCTTTCTGCTCCCAGCCAGAGGATCATCACCACAGAGGACGCAGCAGTGTTTACTACAGACTGTTTGTGGGAAGACGTAGTGTTGTTTCATTTTGGTAAATGTGATTTAAATAGCTTGGAAAATCCAAACTGAATCTCCATGTAATCTCCTATCTCCATGTTAGGAGATACAGGAGAGTCAGTTTGGCATTGGGCGAATGGAATCGCGTTTCCCTCCCAGTACAGTTTGGTACGACCAATCATAGCACGGAAGGCGGGAGTTAATGCTGCGTCATCTTCAGCGCCTGGATTACCCATGAAACACCTGCACACCTCCCGTAACCAAACACAAACATTAACAAAGTTATTCCTAACACCGCTAATCGTTCGGAAGGAGTCTTTTGTTGCGTAGCCTTTTCAAAAATAAGTGTTGTACCTGAGAGTACCCCATGTATTTGCAGATTTTTGTGACAAAAACGGCAGTAATCATTCACAGCGACGCTTTCCCGGCTGCATGCCATTGTTGTTTGGACTAAATGGACTTCAAGGTCGATTTGTTTGTGCGTCACATCCGTGTTACGCTGATTGGTTCTTTCTCGTTCAAGCTGCATTCGTTAGCCCCTCCTTTTTGAAATCGTCTCGTATCATCACAATGCCAGACTGCCTTTATTTGTATTTATATTAATACATAAATAAAGTCAATCTGGATTTTCCAGGCAATGATTTAAATGCTTTGTCAAACTTCACCAAATCTCTGTTGTATTACACGAGAGTTCTGCTGAAGGTAGAAATCAAACTTAAGTCTTTGTGTTTCACTAATGTTTCAGTACATTTGTCCAAAATCCTGCTTCTGCCTCCATCTTCAATCAGTCACTTGTTACTTTTCTGGCATTTAAGGGATTACAATCTTTACAAAACATTTCAGCACATTCCAGCGGGCACTAAAACAATACCACCAACACGTTCTAACAATCAAACTCTAATGTTCCAGAAACTTTCTGTAATAATTACAAGAAATGTTCGAAAAATATCAGTTTTCCTTCATTTATCTCAAAAGTGAATGTGTTTATTTTTTCTTTTGATTGTGATGAAAGTATTCTGATGCTTTACTAAAAGTAATAATGTCCCAATGTGAAAACAGTACTTCAGTACATAAATGAAAATGCTGAAATTCAGAGGATCAGAAGGTAAATATGTATGGTTGTGAGATGACAAGAGGGAAAATGAAAAACACTAAGGTCTGCAACACAAATCTATTTTCACTTTTTAGACTTTATAGTACAAAAAATGTGCTAGTTTAGAATGAATGAAAACAGCTGACAATTTCAGACTGTAACTTATGTTACTTATGACATCTTAAACATTGAAATGAAGCCCAACCACACACAGTTTTTTTGTAAGGGTCACAAACCACAAAGTTAAAACTAAACCAGTAAGAGACAGTTGGCTTGATTTAAAATATTGTATTTTATTTTTGAGCTACAAATTTAATTCTAAAAATTTCAAGTTATTTCCACTCAGAAATCTATTTGGTAAATGTTACTTCTCTGGGGTGTTTGAGCTTCGCTGTGCAGATGTAGTAACCCACATCTATGTCCAGGTTGACACTGACACTGGACATGTGTTTTCAGATTCTTCTGCTGAAGTAGAAAATTTAGTTCTACTGACCGGAAGTGTGATTTAAAGGCGTGTAGATATGAGTCAACTATTTTAGCCAACCCTGGACCAACAGGGAAAATACACAAGTGTGGAATGGATATCTGGCTTTCCAAAAACAGTGAGAATGTACTTTTAGTGAGACATATTATATCCAGCTTTGAAAAATCTATTCCATAGTCATAGATTCCAGACTTTTCAAAAGAAGGAGATACAGGCATCATTTAGAAATTTCTAAGTGGATAATTGAATAGGAGAAGCCTATTAGATGCAAAATATTACTGAAAGTAGACCACCTTTAATAGCTAATAACCAAAACAGTCAAATTCGTACAGTTCAGGGAGAAGAAAAATAATCTTTGTCTCTGCTGTGCAGTGAAATGGAAGTACAGCATAAAATGAAAATACTTAAGAATAGCAATTATACAAATGTACTTAGTTAAATTCCATAGTCTTACTGTTGAGGCTTTACATCTAAATTCTCCAGATGATGACACGTTTCCACCACCCTACTGCCTGCAGAAAAATAAATACCCCCTACACTAAGCTAAGAAATGAACAGGACTTTGCTGAGAGCAAACAGTAAAAGTAAAAAAGTTATCACTCTGTGTAGAGATGGTGACATGAGCATCTTCTAAAAAACAGTTTCTTCCCAGAACCAAAAGTCCAAAACCTTTCCTGTCCTTTCCTGCCAGAACCAGTTCCAGCTTCAGCTGTCCTTCTCCGTCCCATTTCCATATCTGTCTCTAGTCACTGCTCCATCACCAGCTCCCAAATACCCCCATCCCCAAAAACACACTGGCATCCCCATCTCTGTCTCATGCTTCATTCCCACCCCAGGACGCCTGCAGCCCCCCACTGAGTTAAATGGAGTGTGCCGGCGTCAGGGGAGTCGCGTGTGCTCAGTTCAGCTCAGCTCAGCTGGGCTGCCAGCGTTACAAACTTAGTGTGTGATTATCGTCAGAGCCAGACTCCTCCACCCAGGATGCCTGCGCTGATGGGTACTGTGTCACCGGGTACAGCCAGCCATGGAGCGAAGGGTGAGGTACCAAAGGAGGCACAGAAACCAACACAAGGAAAGGGCATGAAGAGGGAAGAGAAATGCTGTTGGTGGGGGAGATGAAGAAAGGTAACGGAGTTTGAGAGAGAAAGAACAGAAGAAGATAGAGGAGGGGGAACAAGCAGAAGAGGAGCGAATCATCAAAGCAAGAAAAAGCCAAGCTGAGCAAGGAAAGACTGATGTACACCTATCGCAGCAGACAAAGACAAGGGAAGACACACAGGGAGTGATATAAAGAGGGAGAAGCGAAGAATAATGTGTCGGGAGAAGAAAGAGAGGCAGCAGGGAAATCAGCAGTGGAGGGGAAAAAGACGGACAGACAGGGATGGTGGAGAGAAAAGAAAGCCAAGGAGAGAAATTAGAGGGAAATTTTTCAACCAAGTGATGTGTGCTGTGATTGTTTTCTCTCCTCCTCTCTCTCTCTTCCTCTCTCTCTGTCTCACTCTAAACGGTCGGGATGTGGCCTGTATCTGCCGGCAAGAAGGAACTCAATTTGGGACAATTTACTCGGCAGTCTCAGCCCTGATGCACCTCAGGGACAGAGAATAGAGAGAATGAAAGTGAAGGAAGATAGAATCAGCAAGACACACACACACACACACACACACACACACACACATTTACTCTGACACACACACAACGTGCGCCTTGCACACAATTGCCGCCGAGTAGATTTCACTTAGTTAGTTCTAACTCTCCCAGGCGGTCAATACGATTGAGTTTATAAGGCTTGGAAATGAAAAGCCCAGGATAAGGTTAGATAAACTGTGTGCTATTTGATTTCTGCCCACCTCTCGCAGAAAAACCCACACAAGACAGATGGCTAGAGGGGATATGCTGAAATCATGTTGTGCAAAGGGTCATATGGGTGATTAAGGCTGAATACGTTATGTGTTTTGACCCTTAGTCTGTACCTGCATTGGTTTCTCCGTATTGATGAATACACTGCATGATTTTCCAAATGCGTCTCTTTGCATTCCTATCATGCCCTGCAGTTGAGAGGCCGCAGTATTTCTACCGATTCTGGAATAAAATGTTGTCAACTAAGCAAATGCTACATCTAACCGTGTGTCCTCAAAGTTTGATTTTTCAAGCCTAACTGCAAAATTTTGTTTCTGTGCTGGCAGGTTGGCAGCCTGGAGGGTCTGTACACCCTGAGAGACAGCAGGGGGCGTCCTGACAGAGGCACCTTTGAGGACAGACTAGCAACTGCAGGAGGGGTGAGTGTTTCTAATCAATCAATCACTCGGACTTTATTTGTCTTACATGTTTCATGCAAAGGAACTGTAGCACAAAGTATATTAAAGAGCAAAAATAATAAAAATCATTAACAGTAATATCCCTCCCACACAGCCCAATAAACATTACGTTGTCAGTGAAGGACTTTAAAAAATCTAAACTGAAGTTGGGAAGTAACTAGTGGTCTATTTAATAAACTACCCCTTAAAATGAGCACATAAAGAGTGGATAATGCTGGATGATCGCAAAAGAAGCCACTCTCAGTTTTTTTCTTTTTTTTGGTGTGACTTGTACTGTCTGTAACACAGCGGGAAATAGATTTGTAACCGCAGCAAATCAGAGCGTTCAGCTACTTAGATGTGACTGTTTGATACGTTTAACATGGCCACGTCAAGGTGAATTCACTCTCTGGCATCAGTTCTGATTTTACCCAGCATGTATATGCAAATGAAAGTTCATTTGGCTGGTGTTGCTGTTTTAATCAGGGTCTAGTGTTGATTAGCACGAAGGATGCAAAAAAGAAACAGAGCCATGTGGTGAGTAATAGCTAAAAGTTGTTTACCTTGCTGATGTCGCTCGTGTGCCTGTTCGACCCAGTATCATTTTGTGCCCTCCCTTCCTCTCCCTCCCCTCTCTCCCTCCCTCTCCACCTTCAGCGAGCCGTTCTGCATCGCCCTCAGAGCACACAATGCAGCCTCCTCACAGGGCTTCCGTTGCCAGGGAAACGGTTACCCACGGAGACATCCCATGACAGCACAGGGCGAAAGAGGCGGGATGAGAGGAAGGGTCAGAGATGTGGCTTTGGTCCTGTCCCTTCTCCAGGGTGCACCAGACCTCTGGCCCTTCCTCAGCACACTGCCCCTTCAATCAGACAAATAAAAAAAAAACACACACACACAAAGCACCACTGCACTCGCACACACACACACAGACAGACAGACACGCAAGCGAAATAAATGGACAGAAAGTAAAAGGCAGAAAAAGATTCCAAACTTTCTGATTCAGAGTTATCATCTGAATCAGTGTGCGTGTGATTAATTGAAGTAATTTATGCGCAATCTCCAGTGACTCCATGTATGGTTCATGATTTCATTAAACTGTAACTTTAATTACTTTTCTACTGTCATAACTTTAGGTGAAAATGAATTTGCACCCCCAAAATGTCCTACATATCGTAATGAGTCTTACGTTTAATGGATTGCACAAATAATGTTTTGGGATAATGAACAATTGCATATTTAGACGTTGCCTCTGCCTGCCAGCAGCTGTTACATCCTTAACTGTCTTTCCATTAAGGTCTGTTTGTAGGGTGTGTTATTTTATGTGAAGCAGTCTTTTTTAGCTTTGAGGCAGGAAAAATGCGCACTAATATCACTTACTTTATTTAGGAGATAATGCCTTACTCCTTATACCAATCAAACTAACAGAATTCAGTGAAATTGCAGTTTTTAAGCTGAAAACATTGATTGTTATTGTTGGCTTACAGAAGACATTTATGTTGTTGCATGTGTTGTTGTACCTCATTACAGTATTTTAGCTGCGATAACTGTTTTTCTGCCAAAGCCTTAGCTCTCCTCCATCCGCCCCCCTCTGACCAGGCCTCCGTCTGTACCGACCTGTCTGCTGTTGATCCTCTTTGCATCACATGCTGTGTTTTTCATCGCATAGCTAGTCGGCTACGTCACAGAACTCACCAACTGCTGCATTATACAGAGTTTAGTGGACACCCAAGATTGTATTAGTATTAGTTCATGTTACTTAAAGTGGCTTTTGAGGTTACAGTAGTATTCTAGTTAGAGAAGCATGATAATACACCATTGCTGAGGTCATGCAGCTGTTTAGATGTTTTGTTACTCGCCATAGTAATTACAATATTTAAATGAAAAACTAAGCCACCGGTGCATCATTGTGTGGCAAAAGTGTGACAAGGCTGCATTTTCATGCGTTACATTTACTTACCAAGTGTTGTTTTATTGCCAGTTCTTCATCAGATTTGAAAAATTTGTGAGTATTGAGTGTGTTTAAAGTTTCCAGTAGCACAATCACGTGCTCTGAGCCTTAGGAGAGATGTACAAATGAAGCCTTTAAGGCCAGAATCAAAGGTTAGAAAACGTTCATTACTGTGATTTTGACATTTTTCCTGATAACAGCATAACAAACATCATTAAGCCGCTCTCAAGATCATTTGTCAATCATACCACAAGTGCTTGAATGTTTAAGTCGCATGTTCTGATGAGAAGGTCAAATAATCGCTTGCCATCCTTAGTAAACGAGTCCTTTTACAATATTATTTCAGTTTTTATTTATGTCTTTTAAAACTAACAATGTGCATAAATCAACATTCAAATATGTAAATGTAAATCCACCGGTTAGCCAAAATGTTTGTTTTCATCAGTAGTTGCTTTACGTGATGTTCTTAAACATCCAACAGGAATAACAACAGAGCAATATGTATTGGAGTTAGATCAGCCTACTTTCTAAGTAAAGCATATAGAATACAGATAAAAAGCATAAGGAGTTCATACAATAAAGTTAAACACACTAAAAGACACATACATTGTGAATAAATGTTTCAGAAATGATTTTGATTTATTTTTGATGAAATCTTAAATCTGGAATGGGTAGGAATTTGTTTTCCGTCACTGGAAAATTCTATACTGAATATTTCAGCATATTTTAATGTATTGGTTTAGAGGAATGTAGACATTTGCTCATCTTAAATTTGTTTTCAGGCTTGCAGAAATGAACCCAAACACCACATTTTCACCATTTTGAACTCGCCAAACCAACATAAGACGCCAGCGTCTGACTTATTTAACTCTTCGGCTACATTTACAGAATGTTTGCTGAGAGTTGGCTTTAAACTAATTCCATCATGTGAAAGAAGTCATTGTGAGGTGGCATTTTGTTAAATCGGGTGTCCAAAAAAACCAAATGTAAACTTTGCAAAGAGCTGGTATCCCACTGGAATATCATGTAAAATGGGTAGCTAACTTGTGCTTCTCACTCGTGTGTGGGCTGCAGCCAGAAGTCCGTCAAATTCTATTTTCGGAAATCATGTAAATACGGTTGCTGCCCACTGGTCTCCAGAACATCTCCAAACTGTGTTAACAAAGAAAAACTTTTTTGCTGGGCATCATATGAGCAAAAAGCACTTAGAAAAGCAGATAGACTTTGTTCTACAGTTTCACAAAGCAAATTCGACAAACATTTGTAGAGTCTGTGTTAGAATGCACTGTACAAACAATCATTTACATCTCTGTTAAAACCTCTGTTTGTCAAAATGCATTATTCTGATTATTAAAATACATCTCTTGTACAAAACTAACCCTAACCCTGCCTCAGATTGTTCAAATGATGGGAATCCTGATGGCTTTTTAAGTTCATGCTAATTAAACAGTAACTGTGTGATAACAATCATCCTAATATGTCACATCCATGATTCTGGGATTCAAATAATGCATTAATGCGCTATGTACTCAGACTATGGCAGAGACATTGTGACAGTCTTAAGCTTTTGACCTTCAAAGCAAAGAAGCACCCAGTTCACTAGATGAGTTCATCAGTTAGTCTGAGGATGTCAGAGGCCTGCAAACATTCACTTTGATAAACGGTTTCAGTGTTATTAGCATCGTCTGTAGAGGAATATCTTTTAGTGGAATGAAAAAAGAATTTTCTATCATTTTTTCGTACGTTTACTCTTTTATGCAGATCTCATGTTTTATAGAAATAGATTGTGTAATAGTTGTCTCCGTTCTGTACTGACATGTATGTTAAGTAAAACAAATCAAAGTGAAACAGTATGTTTTCAGAATCACTGATTATGATGTGGAGCCATGACAAAGAAATACAATGCATTAGAAAATGTCAAAAATACTGTACATCACAGTCATAGCAATTATCCAGGTCTTCATAAAGACAATGCTTAGAAGGAGCCATTTCACCTGAACTTATCACTGTGATTGTGTTCCATTAAAAGAGGAATATTCACCATCGTCTATGAATTAACACAGTCTGCTTTCGGTGATGTTAAATAGTCACCTTAAAGCAGTCTGTAGGAATGAGGCTCAGAGATTCACATGTGGAGAGCCGTGGCTAGTATTTACAGTGGGTATGGAAAGTATTCAGAACACTTGAAATTTTTCACTCTGTGTCATTGCAGCCATTTGCCAAAATCAAAAAAGTTCATTTTATTTCTCATTAATGTACACTCAGCACCCCATCTTGACAGAAAAAAACAGAAAAATGTAGAATTTATTAAAAAAGAAAAACTGAACTATCACATGGTCAGAAGTATTCAGACTCTGTGCTCAGTATTTAGTAGAAGCTCCTTTTCAGCTCGTACAGCCATGAGTCTTCTTGGGAATGACGCAACAAGTTTTTCACACCTGGATTTGGGGATCCTCTGCCATTCTTCCTTGCAGATCCTCTCCAGTTCTGTCAGGTTGGATGGTGAACGTTGGTGGACAGACATTCTGAGGTCTCTCCAGAGATGCTCAATTGGGTTTAGGTCAGGGCTCTGGCTGGGCCAGTCAAGAACGGTCACAGAGTTGTTGTGAAGCCACTCCTTTGTTATTTTAGCTGTGTGCTTAGGGTCATTGTCCTGTTGAAAGGTGAACCTTCGGCCCAGTCTGAGGTCCTGAGCACTCTGGAAGAGGTTTTCCTCCAGGATATCTCTGTACTTTGCCGCATTCATCCTTCCTTCAATTGCAACCAGTCGTCCTGTCCCTGCAGCTGAAAAACACCCCCCCCCACAGCATGATGCTCCACCACCATGTTTCACTGTAGGGATTGTATTGGGCAGGTGATGAGCAGTGCCTGCTTTTCTCCACACATACCGCTTAGAATTAACACCAAAAAGTTCAATCTTGGTCTCATCAGACCAGAGAATCTTATTCCTCATAGTCTGGGAGTCCTTCATGTGTTTTTTCAAACTCTATGCTTTCATGTGTCTTTCACTGAGGAGAGGCTTCCGTCGGGCCACTCTGCCATAAAGCCCCGACTGGTGGAGGGCTGCAGTGATAGTTGACTTTGTGGAACTTTCTCCTATCTCCCCACTGCATCTCTGGAGCTCAGCCACAGTGATCTTTGGGTTCTTCTTTACCTCTCTCACCAAGGCTCTTCTCCCACCATTGCTCAGTTTGGCTGGACGGCCAGGTCTAGGAAGAGTTGTGGTCGTCCCAAACTTCTTCCATTTGAGGATTATGGAGGCCACTGTGCTCTGAGGAACCTTGAATGCTGCAGAAATTCTTTTGTATCCTTGTCCAGATCTGTGCCTTGCCACAATTCTGTCTCTGAGCTCCTTGGGCAGTTCCTTCCACCTCATGATTCTCATTTGCTCTGACATGCACTGTGAGCTGTAAGGTCTTATATAGACAGGTGTGTGTCTTTCCTAATCAAGTCCAATCAGTTTAATTAAACACAGCTGGACCCCAATAAAGAAGCAGAACCATCTCGAGGAGGATCAGAAGAAATGGACAGCATGTGAGTTAAATATGAATGTCTGAGCACAGGGTCTGAATACTTCTGAACATGTGATATTTCAGTTTGTCTTTTTTAATACATTTGCAAAAATTTCTACATTTCTGTTTTTTTCTGTCAAGATGGGGTGCTGAGTGTACATTAATGAGAAATAAAATGAACTTTTTTGATTTTGGCAAATGGCTGCAATGACACAGAGTGAAAAATTTCAAGGGGTCTGAATACTTTCCGTACCAACTGTACAGCACTGACATGCTAACAGACACGCTCACAGAACAGAGGTCTGCGGTGGTTTCTCAGACGAGGAGGAGGTGTTACCACCATGTAATCCCGGCCGATGCAGCCCTCTGTCAGCACGGCAACAATCGGCTGTTGTATTAATTGCACTACTAATGACATAATTAGCAAGGCTGTGGAAAAACAGCTCAACATAAACATGCAAGACTTCAGAGGCAAAACACAGATAAGGACATAATGGGTGCACGTGCACTTTCACTCAGCTAACATGCCGTTTACAGCCCACGTACATGCACTGCTATGAAGCAAAACATGCACACAAACTTTAGGATAAACATAATGATATATAGAATATAGACACGCAGACGTCTTTTACACACACACACGTACACGTATATGGCTGCAGTGTGACAAAAACTGTAATATCATCTGACAGTTTTCTCTTCTATCGTCCTCTGTAGCTTGTTTATTTGAATCCCTACCTCCCTCAATGACTCTCTTCCTTCTTCTCCTAACTATCATACCTCTTGCAGTTTCATTCTCAAACACACAGACATGTCTCTGACTGAACTGCACACTGACCTTTTACAAAATGTCTCAGATACTAACCCCCTGCCAGCTTCTGACATACACACATTGGTCCCTGCTGGTGTATTACACACTTAACACACACATACAGAAAACCACTGGTCTCAGTGTGTCCCTGTCCTGTGACGTCCTGTTTTGAAAGTGTTTTTTTCTTCTCTGTCCTAATGTCTGTCTAGTTATTCTAAGCTGCAGATGAACCGTATTGATACAACCACTTAAGCTGACAGCAACAAGGCTCTGCACAGAGAGAAGTCAAAGACACATGTAGAAAAACCAGTGGGAAGTTTTCATTATGTAAACTGAATAACTGACTAAGGTTATATAAGAAAGAAAGTTTTTTATATCAGAAAAGACGATGTGATGGTGAGTAGTCAAGGTCAGGTCAGCTTTTAAAATAAATGAAATATTATAAAGCCTTTACCTTTCAGCCAGTCAAATGATCAAACATGATCCAGCTCATTGTGAGTAATGCTTATCTAACCAGTTATTAGTAGGTGAACTCATTTTTGGCACAAATCTGCAAACATATAATGAGGCAGTTAGAGCTAAATTGAGCAGGCAAACCCACTTTGTGCACATTTAGAATTTATTCCAGTGCAAACAAAATCGTGTTTTCCCACTGCACTAAGTAATGCTCAACCTCCCTGTGGCTGATTTGTAATGTACTGTATGATGTCTGCTCAATCCAAAAGCAACACATACAAGTAAATAGTATGGTTATTTCACTGGCATTTATGATGGTATATATGGCTAAAAATGTGGTGGCTAATCTGAAATATTTTTTGAATTTGCATTATATTTGATGTCTTAGTTAACCATATGCTGCACTGCATTTACTGTCCGTTCTTCATGCGCTGTAATGGGCCCTGTCCATGGCACATCCACTACTTTTAGCCAAGACTGCATTTTAATGACATTTTATATACAGTTAAAGTCAAGTGACTCCACATCTGTCAGTGGTGGCTCAGCATGATGGTAATTAGTATACAAAGTCCACTTTAATACTCACTAAAGAGCAGGCTGTTTCTGTGGAATAGTTTAAGGATGCAATAGGGAATGATTTCAGGCACATTTTCAGCCACTTAGTCATTTTGCATGCAATGACAACATATACTGATATCCAAATAAAAACTGGTCAAGATGAACTTGTTCATCTCAGGGAAAAGGGCAGAGACTCACCTTAGTCACTGTAACCTGCTGGCCTTTGTGTATATTATTTTACTGATGTATTTACTGGCTTATACTGGATTCATCTGACTTACAAATCGAGGTGAGACTGAAGCAAACAAACTAATTCCTCCTACAAGAATGGGAATTGTAGGTATTTTGGATTGATGTCAGCGGTTTATTTGTTTGTCTTTTTATTTATATTTTGATGGATAAATGGATGGACAGTAAATTTTAAGTTGTTTCTACACAGTCCAAAGCAACAAATCAAACAAGAACCCCCCTTTTTTTCAGAGCAGACAGTTTGGTTTGTCATGGAAGGGAAAGCACAGATGCTGCTAATGACATCTGTCCCAGTAAACCATGACACTGTGACAGTGAGCCAGCATCAATAATAACAAGACCCTGAATCTGATGCAGCTGAATGCAATTCAGCCACCATTAATTTTACTACTTACTTGTGTTTTCCTTGCTGGGAATGTTTGGATTTATTCTGTGAAGAGGGCCCATTCACTATTGCAGGTACGCAACATCTGCACTGTTTGACGGGAGTTGTGACCCTCCAGTCTCTTCCCATTAGCATCCTAATCTACGAAGCAAAAAGACCCGTCACATCACTCTTTTATGTAATGTCATTTTGGTTCATAATCAGAAAATGGTTTGGTAGCCTTGTTTAATGCAGACTTAATTCAGTGCCGTTAGTTTTACATTTGAACTACGTTGTTTATCAGAAGATGGTATTTGGAAAACCTGCTGTTTGTTCACTGCTCAGTGGGAGGCCTTCAGTTGGACATGAAGTGAAATTCTGACATTTGTTAGTGTGCCTGAATATATGTAGTAGACAAAATCTGAATTTAAAAATCGAATCCTTCCTGCCTCTACAGTCATTCAGGTTTATGCAGGTCATTACTTTTGTTGAAGTCATTATTTTCTATAATTTTTATTTCTATTTTGTGCTTTTGTTTAATTTTTGAACTAGTGTAAGCTTCATATATGAGCCTGATCAGTGTAAAACAGGTGGTAAACAAGAAACCATTGTTAAGCTAGTTTACACTTAACTTCCATCTTCATCCTACAGATGCTCTCTCACCCTCTCTCTCTCTCTCTCTCTCTGTCTCTCTCTCTCTCTCTCCCACCCACTCACTCTTCCATCCACACAGCACAGAGAAAACATTTGAATTTTCCCTCAATGCTTCCTCACTGTTGAGGCGTTTGTGTGTTTTTTTCCTCTTCTTATTTTTCTTTTCCTTTTTCTTTTTTTTTGGCTTTTTTTTAAAAACTCGAGTCACATCCGCAATCCCGCGGCCCTATAAGGAGCTTTCACGCTTTTTGGTTTGCTTTAGATGTTTAATACCCCCTCTCTTTTGTGTCAGGGAGCTGGAGAGGCGTTAAGAAGCGCTGATAAACCCCACTTAGATCCCTTCCTGGCCCGTCACCCTGGCCTGCCGGGCCGCTTTAGCAGGGAACTGATCTGTGACGGCCTGCCACTCAAACTGAGCACTTCTGAAGGCTGACACAATGGAGTGAGCAACACACCAGAGGGCCCGGGGGTGGATGGGGAAGGGGGAAGGAGGGAGGGTGAGGCAGAGGAGGGAGAGGAGGCCAAGAGGTGCCCTGAAAGAAGGCTAGAGGAGGGGCCAGAGAGCATCTCCCTGTTATCTGCTCACTCTCTTCCCGTTGATGCAGTTTCCCTCCTCCCTCTTCTTGCTGCTTGATACTGTAGAGCTCACACTCTTGACTGTTTGTCTTCTAGTCGGCAGTAACACGCACACACAAGGCCTCTCCTCAGTCGTTTGTCTCTCTGTGGTCAGGGCTATCAGTCTGGCAGCTAGAAATGAAACATTGAATGAAGAGGCAGAGAGCTGGTTGGTGTCTGGGGTGGGAGGGTTGAGGACCAGATAGGAATCAGCAGTGCGGTGCAGGGTCTGGAGGCGGTGGGCCACAATGGAGTATTCAACGGCCTCATGGTATAATAGGTTCAGCCAGGGCCAGGTCTGGGCCGACAGAGCATCAGGAAGAGCACAGAGCTAAGATTGACAGGCAGAGGGGAGGGGTTAGGGTGGTGGTGGTGGTGGTAGGGGGGATGTGGCCGCTGCTGCTGCCATTGCCATCATTTTCCCATGGGGCCGTGGGTGAGTAGTGAAGCCCAAAATGTCAGCGTTGATATCTGTGCAGCTCGACTCGGCTATCACACTCCTGCAGCTGCCTGCCATCCACCGCATCCACTCATTCATACAGAGACACGGGAGGAATATGTGGCACACACACACACACACACACACACACTTTCACACCCTCACACCCACGCTTTTCTTTCTATTTTGCTTCACCACCTTCCTCGTTCATTCACTTCAGTTCTATAGAGCCATATTTGCACACACACACACACACACAGACACACACACACACTTCATTCTACACATCGTCAAATACACATTCTCACACACACACACACACACACACACACACACACACACACTTTTACTCCTTCCATCTTACTGTCTTTCTCCTCCTCCTCCTCCACACATTCACATTGTGCCTTTGTCAGTTCTACCTCAGCTGTTCAATCATGCAAGTACTCCACTGCTCTCTTTTTTCCCTCTCACTGTTGGAAAATGAATTTTCCAAACAAGCTTATTTTTCATAGTCTCGCCTTTGTCTTTTTTTTTAAACTGATCTCAAACCTTGTTCTCTCTGTATGCCTCTCTCTTTCTGTTTAGCACAGCTTTTATTTTGAAGGGAGAAACGTCAGCTGCTTTTGTAGTTGATGCTGAAGTTGCACCAACTTTCTTTGTATTGCAACATGTGTTGGGCAAGCTTAAAAGAGAGTTCTCCTCATGAAAAGTAGCTTTCTTTCTGACAATATCATTTTTCATGCAGTTACACGGGGCTTTTATGACCTTTTTTTTTTTTTTTTTTTTTTTTACTTTTGTGTGTCTATGGGTGGTGTGTTTCTGTGCGTGCATGTGCTACCAATGTGTCCCAGCCGGATGATGAATGCGCTGACAGTGGAGGGGTCAGTGTCACAGACAGTGTGGTCAATTGCCCCTCGTCCCCCGAGTCTAACCTTGAGCAACACTCCCTAAAGAGTCTCAATCTGCCATTAAGGCTCATATGAACACACACACACACACACACACACACACACACACACACACACACACACACACTCTCTCTGGTGAGCATGTGCCATTAGTAGCTGGAAGGGCCTGGTTTGACAGAGAGCGATTAGCTCCCTATCATGTGTATTGATCACTGTGTCCTGGCTGCTCCAGAGGAGGGGTTGGAGGGGTATAACAAGGCAGTGGGGACACACACACACACGCACACACACACACACATGTTTGCACTGACACTCTTGTTATCAGTGTGTATGTACATGTGTTGTGGGCTCATCTGAATGGATTGGGTTTAGGAACTGTTCCACTAATTGTTCCTGATCATTGTTACCGTACATGTTGAGAAGACATCTTGAAATTCTGAAACAGGATGAGAGGATAAACTGAGCGCTACAGACCTATAGGCTGTGTGGGAAATGGAAATGTTCTTGTGTTGGGGTGTAATAGTTCATTGACATTAACTGCGTCTACAGCGGCCTGCCAATGAAGCAGCACCACAAAATATTCAATATCTTGATTTAAATGCATTTTCATCAGGGAGTTGTTTAGGAAGGTTAATATCTCTGTCACTGCAGGTTCACTTCTGTTAATAAAGGCCTTGTATTGGTAGGCTTGTGAAAACATACACTCACACTGTGTTCAACACACTTTACCATTGTGCAGCTCAGTAGACATGCACGCTGTATGATGAATGTTGCATTTGTGTTCATTGAAACGATCTATTATGGGGTATCTAAGAAGTCTTGCTGGAATATACTATCTGGAAGCTGCTGCTTTGGGAAACTGCTTGCATCATGATGAAAAAAACTCACTTTAAATAAAAAAACTTTTATTTAAAGGTAAACTATCACTTGTAATATTGCAGTACAGAGGTTTGGTGGTGCTCGACACTGTGCTGCCTATGAACACTATTTAGCAAATGTAGTGTGAATTTGCTTTTTCCAAGTATCACATTGAGTTTATTATATTTAAAATCATCCTAAATTTACATAAATCAATATGCTGTGCCTAAAATAAACACTGATTTGATTACATTAGCAGACCTGTACACATATCACATCCTCTTCCTGTCTGAGGTCTTCTGTATTATAATAATAATAATAATCACATGTAGTGTCCTTAGCTTTAACAGCTGTCTTCTTTGGGTAGTTTAGACCAGCTCCTAGCTTTTGTTAATTGAGTCTAATTGAAGAACATGAAGGGGGAATAAAGCCAGCAGGCTTTTAGGACATAAAAGACCGCAGCCGCCTCTCAATAGTATTTATTTTCAACCTCTTCCACTCTGATTTAAGTGTAAGAGGACAATGGTGGGCTGACAGTGATATGTGTGTTTGTGTGTGTGTGTCTGTGATCTGTTGTTTGATTTACTGCGCCCACCTTCACAAGGACCAGCCTCTTATCAGATCAAAGCTGCAAGCAGCGGCCTATGAAAGAAAGTGTGTGTGTGTGTGTGTGTGTGTGTGTGTGTGTGTGTGTGTGTGTGTGTGTGTGTGTGTGTGTGTGTGTGTGTGTGTGTGTGTGTGTGTGTGTGTGTGTGTGTGTAGGTGTGTAGGTGTGTGCGTGCATGTGTGCGGCTGAGGACAGAGGTGGAGGTGAGGTGGGGGTGTTTTTGTTTCTTTTTAACCCAGGACACCAGGACAATGGCACTGCAAAGCACAGAGCAAGCGAGTATTCTTTGAACTAATGAAGAGGAAACCTTTTACTCTCCTCCAGAAAGATGCCCAGCGCTCCCTGTGCTATGGATTTTCCCTCGCTTTCTGAGTAGAATGAAACCAAAGGGAACAAAATATTTTATCTGCTCCATGCCTTTCACTGTTTTGCTTTTATCCTCATAAATCCACGCTGCTAGACAAAAAGCCACGTAAAGCAAAGCTGAAACTGAACATTATTAGAATACATGAGCATCTTTTGGGTGGGCCAAAGTGTGGACGCTACTCTTATCAAAGTGAAATGAATTCCTTTGTCTGCCATCATAAAAAAGGCAACAAATGAAGAGTTAATTTACAGCTGAGGTCCAACTATTTAGGGATTTACAGAAATGTTTTTTGTGGTTTGCAGGTACACTGGGTGCAGAGGCAGCACAGCCATTACAGAAGCAAACGTGTTCCTCTGACCACACTGGATCACAGTCCTGCTACCAGTAAGTTTTGACTAAAGCATTGTGGTTTTTGGACAGAAATGCTTATATTTTTCTTGCAGTAAATATTTATAATTGGACTTGGCTGAAGCTTAAAAATATGACTAAGGAACAAATCAATTAATTAGTAAGGTAGTGTCTACGGATACGGGTCCGTATCCGTAGCCTGTGGGCTACGGGTACGGCACTTTCCATTTGCCAGACAGATACGGACCCGTATGCGAGTCTCGCGAGTCAAGAAGCTGCTAACCACTGCAAACTGTTGAAAGGTAAGCAAAGGTTAAGGTTAGGGTTAGTGTTAGGGTCAGGTTTAGGGTCCGTGCCTGTAGTACCGATGCTACGGGTCCGTACAGCTAGCGTCTACCGGGAGTCACGTGACCAGATCTCGCGTATCTGATTGGCAAATGGCAAGTGCCGTATCCGTAGTCCACAGGCTACGGGTACGGGTCCGTACCTCTAGCAACAACCAATTAGTAAATCCACTAAAATATATGAAAAAGTAGGTAAACATGTTTTCAGAAATGGGCATGTAACATTTAATTGTGTATTCACACTTTCATGGAAACTAGTAAAATTCAGAAATTATTATTATTTTTTTAAAAAAAAGTAAATTTGGGGGTATTTTGTGAAATCTTGAACACGAAAATCTTGTTTCTTACGACCACAACATTGCTGTAATTAGCAAGTTTAAGTAGTGCATATGCACATAATGGATTGAAGTTCATGGCATCAATGACAACCTCCATAATAGTAAAAAAAAAAGATACAAAACTAAATTGAAACCGAAGGTCGTTACAGCTGTAGTGCAGAGGAGCACAGAGAATACAAGAAAAACAATTCTCAACAGAAATAACACAATTCTTCTACTTTTGGGAAAAACAATGTACGATCTCTGTATGACTGAACAACCTGTATTAAGAAGCTGATTCAGGAGGTAGTTTTATGGGGGGTTTGTAATCTCTCCGGGCTGCACAGTGAGGTAGTGGTTAGCACTTTCGCCTTGCAGCAAAAAGATCCCTGGTTCAAATCCCGGCCTGGGCCTGGGATCTTTCTGCATGGAGTTTGCATGTTCTCCCTGTGCATGCGTGGGTTTTCTCCGGGTACTCCGGCTTCCTCCCACAGTCCAAAAACATGCTGAGGTTAATTGGTTACTCTAAATTGTCCGTAGGTGTGAATGTGAGTGTGATTGTGTGTCTGTATATGTAGCCCTGTGACAGACTGGTGACCTGTCCAGGGTGCAGGGCTTAAAGTTTTCCGGCGCCGCGCCGGATTTCCGGCGCATGGAAGTGTACCATTGAAAAAATTTCATCCATCTCCGTCCAGAAGGCTCCAAGCATGTGCGTCATTGTGCATTCAGTTGCTCCGCTGAGAACTCGCTGATAGGAAGCACTAATATTTAAGTGTCATTATTTACACGACTGTTCAAGAGTTTGGGGTCACTGAGAAATGTCCTTATTTTTGAAAGAACAGCAGTTTTTTTCAATTAATTTCACATTAAATGAATGATAAATCCAGTGTAGACATAGTTAATGTGGTAAATGACTATTGTAGCTGTAAACAGCTGATGTTTAATGTAATATCTCCATAGGGGTACAGAGGAACATTTCCAGCAACCATCACTCCTGTGTTCTAATGCTACATTGTGTTAGCTAATGGTGCTGAAAGGCTCATTGATGATTAGAAAACCCTTGTGCAGTTATGTTAGCACATGGATAAAAGTGTGAGTTTTCATGGAAAACATAGAATTGTCTGGATGACCCCAAACTTTTGAACAGTAGTGTTTGAGAATGAAAACAATTTAAAAGAAAGCAAAAGGGCAAACTGGAGGCCAGTCCATTGAATTTCTTGTGTTTGAGATTCTTTGATATTTGTGCAGCCTTAACAGTTTTCATGGAAAACATGAAACTGTCTGAGTGACCCCAAAATTTGAACGGTGAGATAAATGCACAGCAAAACTAAAACAGAGGAAAAAAATGTCTCAAAAATGAATCCCTAGTGAATAAATTACCACATATTCAGAGCTTTGAAAGTATCTGTGCTACTTACATTGTGGTTTTCACAGGTTTTGGATAGCTGCAGACCAAGTGTAACATAACAAATCAGTTTGCAATGTTCAAAACACAAACACTTTGGAAGTAATAACATAAGAGCTTTTTAGCACTTCCACTTTCTTACCTGCTTCGAGAAATCTTCAGTATTTATTTTCCTCTTGTATTTGCAGGCTTTTATCAAGCAGGAGCAAGTCTAATTTATTATGTCAATGCTGTCCTCTTTTAAAATTGGCAGAGGAACATTTTACAAACCTATTGTGATCTGGAATACCATGTCCTGGAATCACGTTAATTCTCGTCAGCGCTAATTTTACTCACAAATCAGTCCATCTTATAATTTATTAGTTCGGATTTGTGAGGAAACATGTTGCAACTGTTGGTGTCATGATTGTACACTGAGTACTGAACAGAGCAGAATGCACTTCTAAATAAACAGATTACAGTGGAAAAATTACCCGTTAAATGCTTTACTTTTGCACTTAGACTTTAGGCATTATACCAAGTAGATACTTGAACATTATTTACTAGTCACTGGTCCTCACGCCTCATTAGTCTTGTGCCATTGTATTTTTGCCTGATGATCACATGTCTGTGCATTTAAATTAAAAAGCATATGACCTAATTTTGCAAAAAGGGTTTTTATAAAGATAACATTTCACATTCATGTCCACTGTTACAGCAATTAATTTTATTTTAAAACGTAACCACGTTTCCTCTGTTATCTACTACCCTTCTCTATCACACTATAAGTTCATTTCATCCTTTTAAAGACGTGGAATCAGTCCCCTGCTCAATGCAGATATTTTATTTCAGATCTGGCTTTCATGTCAAGTCGGATTTAAGAACTGCTTTCAAAAATACTTTGCATCTGTAGTTAGAGAAATGAGGTATGATACGATCTACATAAGCTGAATGTTTTACCCATAGGTATATAAGTGTGTGTGTCTCTGTGATGTGTGTTTTGCTGTATTTGTATTTATGCAAGTGTTTACAACATATGCTTGTCAACATGCTGTCGAGTCATCATCGTGACCTTTATGAGAGTCAGCGTCTCTGATGAAACCAGTACTGAAGCTCTTTAACGCCGGTTTAATAATCGCAACACATATTTGTATACCTGTAAGTCCACTCATACATACATGCAGTATGCGTTATTATGTGTGGGTGTGTGGGGAAGTGGAGGCTGTGTTTGCAGTACAGTGTTCTGGCTCACGTCTTGCTGCAGTGCTCTCTCTCTCTCTTTGTATTACCATCCTCAGTGTCGCTCAGCCTCGGCGCTGACAGATGATGTAAAAGCGACAGACAGAGAAAGAAACATGAAGAAGATGTCAGATGAACACTGCAGCTGTATGTTTATTTGTTTGAAGTTATAGAGCAGGAAAAAAGCAACAGAGAATGCGCTTGAGCATTTTGGCCAACGTAAACTTTTTAAATTGAATGTTTCTTAGGAGTATTTTCGGATCGATGCCGCCAATGTTCAATAAAGTGTGCCAGGATTTAATATCTCAGATATGACCAATTTCATGCCAAACACTGATTCTTGGCCGAATGGAAAAGCCTCATTATGGGATCCTTAACTCTATTAAAGCACTTGATACGATTGGTGGTTATGATTGTTCTAATGGAAAGCAAGATCCACAGTTTGGAATAACACAGAAAATAGCAGCTTAGCATTTATTTTGAAAGGGAAATGTTGAACGGGGGTTCATTCGTCATAATTCTTCTTGTAAAAATGTAGGCAGTCAAACATGAGCATGTGGTGAGTAAGAAAAAAATAAGCAAATGTCACCACTTTGTCAGTAATGCTGCATCATTTTAAATCCCCGTTTTCAGTTTTTATGTTGAGCTAACCTAATCATCTCCTGCCTTCAGCTCCATTATGAGCGCACAAACATCGGTATAGCATAGATGCTTTCATTTTATATCATTATGCTCAGCACAGACCCTGTCAAAAGTATACTCAGTATGTTTATATTTACACTATATATATATATATATATATATATATATATATATTTATTTTCATCGGTAGTTATTGTTTCACCTATTCTCCACACAATACATTTATTTAAATTTGTGCTACTCTGGCTGTGATGCAGCTTCCTCTCTCTGTCTATAGTCTGTTCTGATTGGTCACATGTGAGGAGCAAAGGATTATCAACACTGCAGGATAAACATTGAAAAGCTCTTTTTGATCAAATGTGTGTTAAAAATAAGTACAACAATGTGTTGGTGATTGTGCTATTTTAAATTTTGATAGCAAGATTTTCACATTTATAGCAAAGGAATTAGTTCAGAATATTAGTTATTGATCTCCCTGACTATTAATTAGTATCGCCTCGTTCTGTTGATTTATTTGAGTCGACTGCTTTATTGGTCCCCAAGTCTGCTTGGGTTGGGTGTCTTCAAAAGAATCCCATTTATTCATGCATTCATTTATACATGTCAGGTTCAACAGAAGCCTGAATGAATACCTCTACATTAAAGGTATAAACTGTGTTACACCCAACTTCACTTTACTAATGCTGACACACAGAATTTATCCACTGCTGTTTAAGTGTTGAGGAAGCGTATTGGAAACTGTAGGACTCTCAAACAATCGAACTCGTAATTTTCCAGCCTGTTATTTGCATTTGTCACACTGATAGCACTCTGTGAAAAGGTTATACAAGCAGGGGTTAATTTTATAATTTATGTTTTACATGTGCTAAGACATGCTCTCCAATCACAGTAGTGCATGTGTAATTATTTGGTCCAGAGGAATACTGAACCGTACAAAGTTGTGTACCAAATCAAATGGTTCAGGACCAAATTGCCTCTCATTAGTAATGCTTGAAATATATTCATACATGCTTGTGTGGAATGCTTTATTGCAGTCAGTTCAGAAAAGGCGAGTGTGATATTAATTAATTCGGCAATACATACAGTAAATTATGGAACAAGCCGATTCGTATCTGTCATTGTGAGAGAGGGATGGAGAAAAAGGGAATAGCATTGAGAGGGAGTGCTGAACTTTGGCGAAAAATGTAACAAAAACTGAGAGATAGTGTGGCAGAGTGTGTAACATGAAGTATATGGAGAGAAAGGTGCAGACCTTGATGAGCTGATGGCATGTCCACAGACAGCGAGCCAAGCTGTGCTACAGTAATGAGATGCTAATTATATGCTAATGATATGGTAATCTGCCCGCGGTATTCCACCTCTGTGGAGGGGGTTCTGGAAGAGCTTTTTACCATTGGTTGGAGACCAAGGATGTCCTGAAGTCAGAGTTCAAGACAAGGAAAAAAGAACTACTCACACATATACACACATGATAGATCTGTGTGCTTGCAGGTTCCCAGAGGACGGAGTCTGCATCTGACAGGCAGCCTGAGGAGAATAAGAGTGACCAGTCCCTCACCTTCAATGACCCACTCTGGCCCATGCAGTGGGAGCTGGTGGGTGTAATTATGTGTGTGTGCGTGTGTGTGTGTGTGTTCATTGGTCTTATGTGGAAGTCTCCATTCTCTCCTCTGTTCTTGTGTTCATGTTGAAGGATGTTCCTCTGACAGGCGTAAGTCAGGCAGGCTTTCATGTGTGACTGGAGAGAGAGACAGAGCAGATAGAGAGATAGGGAGATCACGGAGACAGAAAGCGAGGAGAGAAAGGAGGTGAATGGGGTTGTCCGTGTTGAACTGAGACAGATGTCGGAGATTGATGAGGCTCACAGCAACACTGACACTCAACTGGGCTGCAACAACAAGACATGCTTATCCCTTCAGCAGTCTTGTTCGGGCTTTTCGGCCAATATAGTGGAGACCAGAAGGGGCAGAACAACAGTGTGGGTCAGTATGACAATGTCATATTTACATTAGATTACTAGCACAAAATACCAGCTTCAATACAGACTCTTTAGTAGCTGAATTTACATTTTAGCCTAATTATAATCAGAACTAAAGCCAGTGTAAATAGCCTCATATGAGCACTTTGATCAGAATTGTAATTCCATTAAGTGTTTGTATAATCCGAAGGGCTAATTTATTTATAGTCAGAGGTGCAAATTTTTTGACATGTTGTCCCTTTACACCACTGCAGTGGACCTGAAATTAAGTGAACAGATGTGACTGAAGTGTAGACTTTTAGTTTTAATTCATTTGAGTACCAAAAATATTGTATTTAGACATTTAGGAATTATAGCTGTTTATTTACATATGTTCTCTATTTTACTAGTCTTAAAAATAATTGCACAATTCACTGATAATCAGTTTCATGGCCATGTGTGGCTTTAAGCAAACGAAAAGTCAAGTCAGTTAAAGAATTTCATTTCCACTGGGTGGAAATCTCAATATGTCATTTAAAAGAACTGCTGAAAAACCAAAAGAGACCTTTCAGAGAGACAACTGGATCTTTAGGAGTGGCCAAATCAATAATTTAGTACCGTCTCAAACTCTGCAATGCACTAGTGAGCTCAGGTATCGAGGCAGGTGATAGGTAATTTGCCTCAAGATGCAAATGTTTGTTCTTGTTTCCTTTTTTTGTTGTTTTGTTTCACATGTCAAACATAGATCAATTCATCCTTGTATTCTAAAGTTACTATTATTTATTGTTTACAGTACTGGTGTAAAATGAAGAAACAATTTTAAGACAGGAAAACATCTCAAACAGCCTGCCCACTTTGGATGGACGAAACCATCTGGACTTGTACCAGAATGACTGGAAGGCATAAGTATAGAGAAGGGAAGGAAGGGCTCATAATCCAGAGAACATCATCTCTCTGTATGGTTCTCTAATGGAATTTGGTCACTGGTGTTTATTGATGAAGTGAATGCTGACGGAAGTAGTACGATGAATTCTGAGCTGTATAGAGTTGAACTTTCTGCTCAGATTCAGTCAAATGCTGCAAACCTGATCAGATTCATAGTACAGATGGACAGTGACCCAAAACCTGCTGCAAAATCAACCCAAGAGCTTCCGATGGCAAAAAAATGTAATGTTCTTAAATACCTGAATCAGTAATCTGACCTTAAGTCAACTGAGAAGCTTTTGTCTTACTGAAGACAAAACTGAAAGCAGAAAGACCAACAACCAAGCAGCGAGTGAAGGCAGCTACAGTAAAGGAACAGAGGTGGGTAGAGTAGCCAAAATTTTTACTCAAGTAAGAGTAATGTTACTTTAGAAAAATATGACTCAAGTAGTCATCTAAAAAGTTACTTGAGTAAGAGTAAAAAAAGTACTTGATGAAAAAACTACTCAAGTAGTGAGTAACAAATATCCGATTTATTTGTCTTCTGTGCATGAATTCAATCAGACATACAATATAAATATAAATTCAATAAAATGAATATTCAGGTAAACCTCTTTAACTAAAATGACAATAAATTAAATCTTTTATATGAAAAAAATAAATTATATTTCAAGAAACATGCTCTTGCCAGCGTTGCAGGTTTCAATCATTTTCTTTTTAAAATATTCTTTAAAACTGTCCCTGAGGTTTAACATCAAAATATTAGACATACTGAATGACTGTAACCAAACATGTAACTTAAGGTTTACCAATTTCTAAACCTTCTTCAGTAGCAGTTTTTCCACAACATAAAACCAAAACAAAGGTAACAACCCTGCAAACTTGCAATGAAAAGACACATTAACCTTTAACCTGCCCTCCAAATGGCACATCAGGGCTAACCAGGTAGATTCTATTTAGAACAAGGCAGTCTTTACATATAACAGGTGTCTGTGTCCAAATAAAAGAGAGAGTAGACAGACTGACTGAGAGAGAGAGAGACAGACAGACACAGCAGACAGACAGAGAGAAAGATAGAGAGAAAGATAGAGAGAAAGCAGACAGACAGAAAGACAGACCAGGGTTAGATCTTAACTTTTTCTGCACTAGCCACCCGGGCTAGTAGCCCGCAGAATGTTGCACTAGCCCGTTACTTGAAGCCCCCCCGTCGGACGTTATGGGGCGGAACAAATATTCGGATATTAGTCTTTAATAGACCCATATACTGTTGGTTAGATAAAGAGGGCTGCGCGCGCTCCCTGGAGCCAGAAGTATAGCGGCTCGCAGTGGCTTGTCAAGCCATGCGGGTGCATTATCAGTAAAAGATCGCGAAAAATACTTTAAAAAACTCACTTTAACAAATGGCAAGAGGCTCCCACATCCCTGTACACTTACCAAATGGGACTATGACGTTAGTAAGTGGCCCAATATTCAATGGCCTGATATTTATTTATATTTAGTTGAAAAACCTAGCATGTACACTAGAGAGAAGCTGCGAGCATACAAATCTATAGAGGCCTATGATTACGCAGTTTATACAAGGACACTGACTAAGAGTTTTGTGTTTTGATGTCTGAAATCCTACCCAGCCAAAGGCAAGGGCAGAAGACTACGATGTATGAGGCATGGGTGATCATCAACAAAGTGGAGAACTACATACACACAGCAAACTGCACCTGTATGGCGGCGACTCCAGCCACATTATTGTTTATGTCCCCCTGTCACAACAGTCGACAGGGCTTTTATTAGTGGCTCTAATCGTGTGGGAACCGACAGCTCGTCAGTATATTTTGCACTGATTTCGCTTTATTTGCCACAACAGAGCACACACGTGCATTGTTGATGGTATCCTCCGTCCAATTCACTCGCTTGATAGCCTGGAGCCACAGCCGCCTTCAGTTGCTCTGAAACGGCTGAGAGTAGGGTTGCCAACTGTCCCGTATTAGCCGGGACATCCTGTATATTGGGCTAAATTGATTTGTCTCATACGGGATCTCAAATGTCCTGTATTTGTGGGCGCCGCCATTACTGTGGTGTAACAGCACGTCTACTCCTAAATGCTGCCTGCTGAGACAGCGGCAGATATGCTTGTAATCAAAACGTTACAGGACCACAAGAGTACGGTCAAATATATAGGTCTACAGCTCACGCTACACTCTGGCAGCTGACCACACTCCAGAATTCAGTCAATAACAACTACCGGGCATAATCAACAGCAACAAAACAGAAACACGAACACTGATCCAGCATCATGTCTCACAATAAACAAGGCTGGAGCCACATATTTTAGTTTACCAGAGTTTAAGACGATAACAAACCAAACCTCAGCCTGAGCTGACCGTCCTGTTTCTACAGCCCGTCTGTGAACACAGATCACACACAAACACAACTCCAAAATGACTGGAAAAGTCATAATTCCATCTATTTGCTTGCAAGTTGGATAGAATAGATCATTCAGCATGACAATCTGCTTCATATCTGCCCTTGGTTTCATTTCACACGTTAAATAACCAAGCCTGAGTAAACTCCCAGTTAGCCCATAGCATTTAAACTCTGATTAGCAGCTCACAGCCACATATCCTCCAAACAAAACCCCAACAAAAACTCTGCATTTTAAATGAACTGTGTCGCTCACCCATTGATGATCTTATGATCTTCATAAGCCAATGAATTTAGCTGCAGCCGCTGTTCATCTGAAACTTAAACATCCAGCCGTGAAAAATGGCTCCTCCGGTCCAGTAATAGTTAGGTGTTGTCCTCCGTTTGTTGGTAGTTTTGTGCTGTCCCTTTGTTTTTTTATCCCTCCATCAGCTTTACGTCTTCACCGCTGCTAGCCTGGATAGCCTTTAGAATGCTAACTGGCTCCACCGTGCTTATCTCATGAATATTCAATTAGCCATGTGCTGCTTATGCAGATCAATAACTTTAGCACTGAACAGGAAGGAGTATCGCTACCTGATAGTTACGATAGAGAGTTGAGAGGATGTTTTTTAGTGGCACTGTGCACCTGTCCCTTATTTAGTTGTGAGAAAGTTGGCAACCCTAGCCGAGAGCCCCTTGGTATGCGGTAGAACTTAAATCCTTCTTGAGTATTTCGGTTCATACAACCAAAAACACAACAACCTAACATTATGATGCCGATAGTTCAGTGTTAGCTATTAGTTTTGCTACTTCATGTGGTGCGAACAATGCCAGGTAAATGATATGAAGCAGTACTTCTGGCTCCATGATGCGCATGCAGCTGGTTGATGACGTAGGCTCTGATGGCTCTGACACAGCACTAAGGAACACCTGTTTCTCAATCTGAAAGTCACATGTATTTCAATTCTAAAAAACTAACAGATTTTGAGACTTCTTGAATCTCCATACTCACCAGGTTATGCTTCCTGCGCTCAGAACCACTGGCCATCTGGATAAGCCCATTTAAAGCTATGCTATCTTGCAAATTCACTGCAAATCTCCTCACTCACATTTCAAGCAAACTTTTCAAACATGGCTGACATCACCCCACCTCACTGCCCTGCCATCTACCCTGAGTTACAGATTCTGTATAGTGGTCCTATCTTGTGGCAAGTTAAGCACTTATCATGGTGCAACACAGTTACCTGTGTCAATGAACAATGACATCAACAATACATTACAATAGAAATAGAGTGAACTTAAAAAGTTTTGCACTAGCCAACACGGGCTAGTAGCAGAGATTTTGCACTAGCCCGTGGATATCTGCACTAGCCTCGGGCTAGCGGGCTAGTGTTAAGCTCTAACCCTGCAGACAGAGAGACAGACAGAACTGACAGACAGACACAGAGAGAGACAGAAGACACCGCATAGTGTAGCTGCTCTTTTGCGACGCGTGTAGGCTAAACATGCTCCGTATGTAAGGCCACGGGTGTTCCCCCTCCCCCTCCCCCTCCTCCTCCGCAGCGCACACCGTTGTTGCCTCTGCCATTTTTCGTGTGTCCTCCTCTGTCCACCAGCTAGGTCTGTGCGCGCCACAGATATGAGCCCGGCAGCTACGCAGTTGTGTGGTCATGTGACTGAATGACGACCTCGGATTGGTGATATACAGTCATGTGGTAGAACTTTTTGCGGAAGTGTGTATCTAGCAAAATGAAAAAAGTATATGCGTTATCACTTAGATAACAAGAGAAGTAACGAGCCATGAAGTGCAATGTAGTGGAGTAAGAGTTGCGTTTCATATCCACAAACATACTCAAGTAAAAAGTATTGTGCTTTAAATTTACTCATAAAAGTACAATTTATCAAAAAAACTACTCAAGTAAATATAATGGAGTAAATGTAACTTGTTACTACCCACCTCTGGAAAGGAATGGCAAAATATCCCAAAGGACACACCCAGCATCCGACGATGTCCATGTTGTCCAGCCTTCAGGCGGTCAATGGCCTAAAGAATAAATAATTATGCTAGTTTGACCAATCCTATAAAAATGGAACAACCATGTACAAAAATAAAATCAAAATGGCTGTAATTCCTAAGCAGTGTAACGTGTGACTATTTTCGTTGCACATACATTCAAAAATGTGTCCACTGTGACAAAACTGGTGTACCTGAAACTTAGTGAATCTGTCTTTGTGTGTCTTTTGACAGCCCAGCTAGCTAGATAAAGCCTCATGCTATCAGTTCAGGTAAATCCTACATTTGAACACCTTTTTATCCCCCGCCGTGCCGTAGGCACGAAGGGGGATATTGGCGTCGTCGCGTCTGTCCGTATGTCCGTCCGTCCGTCCGTACGTCCGCATTTCGTTTCCGGAGCATATCTCAGGAACTACTTGAGGGATTTCATTCATATTGCACCCAGGCCATCTCTACGTAGTATAGATGTGCTTTTTGGGGTGTATGACCTTGACCTGATTATTTTTATTGTAGTAACGATGTATCGTTTTGTATCGTCCAGTACAGATCATTATTTCTTGCTCTTCGAGGCACTATATATACGGCGGGGGATGTTTTAAGTGAAGCGTGTTTATTACACTCTACCTTCACACCTGTTTGAGCTGTTTGTCGCCTTTGGTCCCCACTCAGTGACAGCAGCTCCACATTTCCTTTGATACCAAGAAAATATTGAAGTGGGATACACAGCTCCGCCGATAAAGAGTGGTTAATGATCAACCCGTGTTCATCTTTACAACGCAGTAGTTGTGCAACATTGCAGCCCGTCTTTCCGAATGCTTCTCTGCCGCATGTGAGCAGACATCTTCAAGAACATATTTAGGTTTTGTTCCTCTAAATAGGATTTTGGAATTTGTTCAATAATTTGACTGCTGTGTTTGCTTACCATAGAATTGTCATTGGCTTCCATTATTCTTTTATTCTTTCCAGGTTACATTTAACAGCGTCATTTTAACCTGTATTTGTAATGAGCCTCTGGAGTGGTATTGCCAAGGATACACACTCGCATAGCAGGGCAGCAGGGCTCAGCCAATCCACACAGCGGATGTTCTTGACTGACATGTGAGAGAGTAATCTGGCAGAACGAGGCGGGGTCAGAGATTCACCACGGCAACCAGTAACAGATTGATTGACAGCTCAGCTCTTGGGGCAAGATGGAGGGGCTGGAGTCAGGACGGGGCGGAGGTTGGTTGAGACAGAAATGGAGGAAGCACAGAGAGAAGATGGGGGGGGGGGGATACGAAGCAGACATGAAAGATAAATCTGACTGAGCATTTCTTCATATGAAAGGAGTTTGTTGCAAGTGGTCACCTCATAATCTGGAAAGTCAGTCAACAATATTGTTGCATCTTCCTGCACGTGGTACAACATATACTGAACAGATTGTACCGCATAGTTAACTTTAACTATGTAGGCTGATTGCATAAAGTGAATCATAGAGCATAATTATCAATCACTCAATCATCTTTGTCTCTCTCCCACTCACTCGGCCTTCTCTCCTGCCTTCGTTCTGTTGTGTTTAATCAGCCTCTGGTGGACGTAGATATTGATTGAGGGTCAGTAATCTGCTCAGGGTTAGTAGCCTGCCAGGACCACTTGAATATATATGTGTGTGTGAGTGTGTGTGTGTGTGTGTGTGTGTGTGTGTGTGTGTGTTCTTGTACTTGTTACATGGTGAGGACCATTTTCTGCATTTAACTATCAAAGTGAGGACATTTTTACAAAGTGAGGACATTTTGGCCGGTCCTCACTTTGAAACAGCCATGTTTGAGGGTGAAGACTCGTTTTTAGAGAACAGGTATGAATTGAGGTTTGGTTAGGGTTAGGGTGAGGATTAAGTTTAGGCAATCAGTTGTGATGGTTAAGGTTAGGGTAAGGCTCTAGGAAATGCATTACGCCTATGGATGTCCTCACTAATATAGAAGTACAAACGTGTGTGTGTGTGTGTGTGTGTGTGTGTGTGTGTGTGTGTGTGTGTGTGTGTGTGTGTGTGTTAGCTTTGCGTTTATGTTCACTAAAAGCTGGTGTGTACACGATCGGTGAGAAGTATACACAAACACACACACACAAGGCAAGTGCATCCTATTGTGCCCTCGCCGAGGCTGAGTTCAGCTCCTCCAGAGGAGCACGTTCAAAGCTGCTAAAATCCATACAGCTTCCTGAACTGTGGCTGCTGTGGATGGTGTATGTGTGTGCGGTCAGGGTTTTTCCTACATTGCAGAATTTCCCGTGCCTCCCAAAGAGGTCTTAGCCAGCCTCAAAGGAAAATCACCAGCATCAAAATGATAACAACTGAGAATATAAAAGCAGTTCAGTGTTTTCACCACTTTTAAGAACTGATGTTTTATTTGCACAGCTATAACATACACTTTTGTTAAGTGGTCAGCAGTAACAAAAAAAAGATTTCTGCCAAGTATCATCTTGCCTGTACTCTTCACAGACGGATCATGCTTACTGCTATGCATAGTCGCTCCCCCAAAGGCCCATTCTGAGCCAAGAACACCCTGGTGTGTGAGAGAGTGTGTGTTTGTATAGTTTCGCTGAGGGGCAGCTGAGATAAAGGCAGAGAAACAAGAGACTGTTTTGTTGTCATTCTGTTTACATATTTGTCTTCTGCATAGAGAAAGTGTGTGTTTTTATTTTGTGCTTTATTGTCGTGTGAACTTTTCACAACTTCCCATGCATTTGTGTGCACAAATGTGTATATGTTTGAGAGACAGGACGGGTACATTCCAGTGCTTCAGAGAATGATTATAATTCTGTGCCTGATTCTGTGTGTGTGTGTGTGTGTGTGTGTGTGTGTGTGTGTGTGTGTGTGTGTGTGTGTGTGTGTGTGTGTGTGTGTGTTCTTGTACTTGCTACATTGTGAGTACCATTTTCTGCATTTAACTATCAAAGTGAGGACATTTTTACAAAGTGAGGACATTTTGGCCGGTCCTCACTTTGAAACAGCCATGTTTGAGGGTGAAGACTTGTTTTTAGAGAACAGGTATGAATTGAGGTTTGGTTAGGGTTAGGGTAAGGATTAGGGTTAGGCGATCAGTTGTGATGGTTAAGGTTAGGGTAAGGCTCTAGGAAATGCATTACGCCTATGGATGTCCTCACTAAGATAGAAGTACAAACGTGTGTGTGTGTGTGTGTGTGTGTGTGTGTGTGTGTGTGTGTGTGTGTGTGTGTGTGAGATAGGGAGCTTGTGTTGTTGGCCATCACTTCATAAGTGTGTGTATGTGAAGTGAATCAGCGTTCAAGATGCCTCTCTGTGGGCTTATATCCAAGTTCACAAAGGTGTGTGTCTGTTTTTTGCACACATATGTTCTAGTGTAGCTTGTTTGTGTGTATGGGTGTGTGTCTGTGTGTGTGTATCGTCTCCCCAGGGCCAGTCCTCGTGCTCTGGTGGACGTTAGCCTGCTAGCTGCCTCCATTCATCTGCTTTATTCGTACACACTACAAAGCATCGCTACTCTCCAGATGCAACTCCCCAAACACACGTACAAACGCACTCACAAACACATACACACATTCTACCCCCCTACTGAGCCATTTTTTCCCATTGTGCTTCCTCTTCCCTTCTTTCCTGTTCTCTCTCTTCATCATGATAACAACAACAGAGTTGAAGCCTCTTGAAGCACTCATTTTGAATATCAAATTGCTTGTGTGTGAGTACGTGAGTGTGTGTGTGTGGGCAGGAGAGTGTTGGGAAGCTGCTGACATTTTCGGTAAGACAGTTTGTGTACTACCTTTTTGCACTACCTTTAAGTGTATGTTTGTCTGCCTGTGAGCATGTGTTTGCATGCAGATTTAACATTTAAGCTGCAAGCTTCAAGTGGATGTATGTAGTTTGTAGTGCCACAAAGGCTCATGGGAGCTGCTGCAATGGTCCTTTTGTGTTACAGTGGTGGGGTCATTGCTGTGCAGCAGTGTGCAGATTTATGTGTTTTTGTGTGTGGATAATATGTGGTTTGAGGTGCAAGGATAAAAGACCTGTCTTGCCCATGAACTCTTTGGGCTCCGTCTAGGCCTCTGAACCCACATATTGTTTGTGAGTGCCTCTTAGGATGTGAACAAGTTCTCTGACACGGACACACAACCTGATGACTTTAGTAAATATGCATTCATGCACATGGAACACAAACTCTGCAGCTAGCATGTTCATACATCATTAGTAGACAGTAACGGTTTACTGATTTTCAGTCTGGCTGATAATCAGAGTCGATATTCAGCATTTTTCTGATAATCGGTATTGTTTTTTAATACATTTTTTAAAAATTGCTGCTTTAGCTGTGATGCAGTTGCCAACTCACTCTATCTGGCATCACTCTGTGATCTTGAGCAACGTTCCACCCGCTGCACTGTCTGATTGTTTTCACATCATGAAGGACAGCCTATCAACACTGAAGGATAGTTGTGGAAAAGTCTTTTTAAATTAAACATAAACAAATGTTGTCATTCTAAGTTTTGACACCAAGATTTTCATTTTAATTTCATTTGGGTGTCGGGTTTAATATGAGATATCACATTATTGGTCTCCTTGATTACAAATAATCAATAACTATATTGATCGTGTCCCCGGGCAGGCTGTAGTATAATTTGAAGTCTTAACTGGAAATAAGTCTCATAGATCCATCCATCTGAAATGTGCTACTGATGGACATGCTGCTCATCATTCTTGTTGATACTTTAGACTGAAACCTAAAACTAAGCAAATGCATTTGTCATGATTGGAAAAATAATTTCTTTATTATTCCATCAACAAAAATATTCTTTCTTTGGGATCCTGCACACCATCGATGTCTGTGTTATAAGACAGGAAGACTGCCTCCACTGCTGCAGCACTGCCACAGCCAGCCCTGTCTTTCTACATTAAGTTTGCCTTTGATAATGGCCATCAACAATATAATGTTTGATTTCATTTCATTATAAGTTTAATTTATATTGAGTTTAGTTTACCCTCATTCAGAGTGAAAGAAAGAGCCCTGGAAAAACACGGCCCTTCACCTACTGTTCTGTTAACTTATTGACATAATGTAGTTATATCCTACACTGGGTTTCTCCTAGAACTGTAGTACACATATATGCTCTGCTCTCTCATTTAATAACCTGCATTTTAAAAACTGTTCAGAAAATGAACTTTTGCATGTTTAAAATGCAGAAATAGGCATTGAAGTGTAGTGAAAGGTGTAACGTTGCTTGTATGATTTCATTATGACTACCAAAAGATAATTTTCCTGATCTGTTTTTGCTGAGAACCACACATCACGACTACGAAAAAATAGGCGACATGGCAAATCTGTGGCTGCAGCAGATAAAACACTGCTGCAGCCACAACTGAGCCGTGTTGCTGTTAACATGAGTGCCGAAATGAAAAGCAAAAGGTTCAGCAAGCGTCACAAATGTGAGGTGAACAGTGTGGCTCAGGTGTAAAAGTACCACAGACACAGTTGTCCTTTTCAAGTTGTGGTAATAATGTTTTTCTGTGTGTGTGTGTGTGCGTGCATGTGTGCGTGTATGTGTGTGCGTGTGCCTGTGCCTGTGTGTGTAGTTTGCACAAGGTGAATACAACTCCAGTGGGTTTGACCTGAATGTGATGCCGGTTTGGAGGAACAATATTACTGGTGATGGAGTTGTGGTCAGCATCATTGATGATGGTGAGTCTAACTTCAATGCAGCACACACACACACACACACACACACACACACACACACACACACACACACACACACACACACACACACACACACACACACACACACTCTTACTCTGACTGGACCATTTACACTTCTACATCTTCTATACTGAATAAATTAGGATGGTTATACTAAATTTTCTGGCTGCAAAATAAGAGCACTGTGGAATATTTTTGAATGTTTGCAAACACAAAATATTGGTTTGTACCAGCACTCTCTCTGGGTGAGTTCTTAATTTCATTTTAATCATAGATTTTTTTCCCCTGCTTAACCAGGAACACATAATTTTTTTTGAGAAAATAAATACATATCAATTAGGAATTTGCATATTGCAGCGATCCCTCGTCCAGCATTTTGAGACAGACTGTGCTGTGTCCTACCCAAAAACATCTTAGGATAGTGAACACTCTTCAGCGTGATGAAACTTAACTGTGGCCTTGAGAGGAGAGGGTGAATGATTTATGTTGGCACCCCCCCACATCCCACCACCACCACCACCCTACCACCGTCATCTTCGTCTCAGTCACGCCACAATGAGAATTCATTTCTCTCTGATTGCTGGGATATCTGGCAACAAGGGAAATGAGAGAGCGGCATCTTATGGGCTCATTCATCAAGAACTAATTGAAGCCTCACTAGTCTCAAGTGCTGATAGAGCTGGAGTAGTTTTTGGAGTGTGCTGTTTTGTCTGTGTGTGTTAAAGTGTTCATGTGGTGCTTTCTTTTTGCATCCTAGTGCCTCTGACTCGGCGGTGTGTGTGTGAAAGTGACATTCTTCTAAGAAGCACTGTGTTTTGTGTGTGTGTTCTTACCACTTGTTCGTTTAAGTGCGTCAGTTTTTTAGTGTCTGGTTTCGATGAAAGATGCTGCTGTTGTGGTGAGCTGCTGTGGAGAGGAGGCCTTCTTTCTGCTCTGCATCCCTCTGCATACAGACAGACCCTCTATATATGTGTGTGTGTGTGTGTGTGTGTGTGTGTGTGTGTGTGTGTGTGTGTGTGTGTGTGTGTGTGTGTACAGAGGTGGAGGGTGGATACAGAATGAGCAAGCAAGCAGGAGAGAAGGAAAAAGAAATTAAATAGAGGAAGGATATAGAGGGAAATGTCAGGAGAAAGCAAAAAGGATTCAGAGAGAGGGAGAGAGTGTATGTGTTAATGTATGTGTGTGTGCATGCATGTGTGTGTGAATGAGACACAGAGTATTAGACTTGCACCACTGAATCTGCTCTCCTCTGAGGCTATTGTACTCTGCTCCACCTCTCTGTATTGATTCCACTGGGCAAGAGCTCCCTCACTCTTTCTCCTTCGCTCTTCATCTCTTCCTTTCTTCCTTTTTTCTCCTTTCCTCTTCTTTTTTTTTTGCTGTTCCCTCTTTGTTAACTAGGAGGTGACTTCTTCCTCTGTCCACCCTTCTTCTTTTTTCTCTCCCTCCTCCTTGTTCTTTTTCTTCCCTCTCTGCCTCCCTCCTTTCTTGGACAGTCTGCCTCTCACAGCTGAAGGATCATGTACACGCTCACCTTTAGCCACCTTTCAATCGATGCCTATTGATTTTGATATCACAATGAAATAAATAATTTTTCTTTGAGTGAAAGCGCCCCGGCCCCTCCTCCTCCACTGTCCTTCTCTACCTCCATCCTCCAATTCAATCCTTCTCTTTTAGAGGTAATGTAATTGGCATCTGAGGCTGCTCCTGCACAGCCGTTGAATCACATTCACCGTGCCACCTTCAATTTGTATAACTGGGTTTGGGTTTGCTCTGACTCCACTGTTTCAGACTGTTCTCTCACAGTTGCACAGTTAGATATAGTTACATCAGCTTTCTGTTATTGCTGTACTTTATGAACTCTAGCATAACCCTTAAAAACTCAAAGCTCAATAAAATCAGGGCCCTCATTTATCAATTGGGTGCATTCACATTTTTTTTCTGTAAAACTTGTGCTCATTTCTACAAATAGAATCTGTGCACAGACAAACCCCTCGAGTAATAACAGGTAAATTTCACTTAAACACACACCAACCTCATTTAAAGGCATTAGAGGAGATTTAATTTCCTACGACTTTGAACGTAGCATGCGCATGCGCATGCGCATGCGCACATACAACCTCTCCCTCACCCCCCTCTAACCTCCCCCCTCTTAACATTTACGAAGAAACGCCCCCCTCCAGAAACTTGCGTAGGACTCGTGAAGTTGTCTTTTATGGCTGGGTCCCTCTGTATCTTTATCTGCCATCATGTAAAAAAAGATGAGCAAAACAAGTCGCCAGCTAACTACGAAGCTATACCAAAGCAACACATACACAAAACACGTAAGTCCAAGGCGTACGTAATCTACGTAACTAGGCCTGAGCCGGAAGATTTTTGATTGACAGGAAAGGGAGCAAACCAAACGCCTCGGTCCGAGCGCATTGATTGGCTGATGTTTTTCAGGTCCTGCCATGTCCACAGTTATTTTTTTTTATTTTTTATTCTTTTAGAAACCATACATACAAGTCCACTAAAGGTCAGTGTACTCATTTTATGTGAATCAGACAAATTAAATAAACAAACAAAAAAATCCTCCATAATGCCTTTAAGCATATTTTATTGATTTTCAGCTTTTTCTCCTGAATATGTGCATTCACTGTTTTATTTTGAAATGGAAATGTGTTTGATTTAGTATGATAATGACATTATGTAACTATGTCTTAGTTTGATCCTCCTTTTCAAGTACCAGATCAGATCACTGGGTTGATTCAATTGTAATCAATCTGCATTGATAAAGAACTGTTGCGTTTATGTACCAATAATTTAATAGCTTTAACACAATGCATTTTAATTGCTTTCATTAATTTTTGCAAATTTCATTTGAGTTTTATCGTCATTTTTTATCCACAATGAGCCTAAAGATGTCAAATAAAACTGTTTGGTGATAGGGAGGAGAAACCTGATCAGGTGTGCACACCAGATATTGTGCAGTTTAACATCCATCCATTCATTCATTCATCCATCCATTATCTATACACCACTTAATCCTCATTAGGGTCATGGGGGTGGAGTCTATCCCAGCAGACTGAGGGTGAAGACAGGGTTCACCTGGACAGGTAACAGTCTGTCACAGGGCTACACATAGAGACAAACAATCACACTCACAATCACACCTACAGACAGTTTAGAATCCCCAATTAACCTCAGCATGTTTGTGGACTGTGGGAGGAAGCTGGAGAACCTGGAGAAAAGCCACACATGTACAGGAGAACATGGAGATTCTGTGCAGAAAGATCCCAGCCCGGCTCATGAACCGGGGATCCTCTAGCTGCAGAGCGTCAGTGCTAACCATTGAGCCAGTAGTATTACAAAGTAAAGTATGGAAACAGTGATGTTTGAAGACACACTTCTTACCCTTTATCCCCTTCTGTATCTTCAGCTCCTATTTATCCCTCACTTACTAAATTCATCCATAGCAAGTAACTCTACATGAAAGCTTGAGTTGATCATGTATGACATTCTGGAGGCGTTTCTGTATGTAAATCAGCTTGTACGCGTAAGAATGTAGACTAGGTGAGATTTTTCATTTTCCTAGAATAAAAGCACGAATACACACATTTGATTAATACCAACTATCTTGTTTGGGCAGTTCCTCTAAGCACACATTAAGAACTATGCATAGTTTGATAAATGAGGCCCCTGGACACTTTTATAGGAAGAATAAAAGACAGCTGTCACATACTGTGCACGTCAACATAAGCAGTCTGTCGTCAAAGGATTATGCCCGGCGAGTGGGTTAAGGGTATAGATTCATCAGAGAAATTGCATCCACCTCCCCCACCCACCTTGTCCTGCTACTGTACAACAGCCTCCCTGTCACCCAGCTATCAACGCCGGCCTCTGTCCGTCAGGGCCAGGCAGGCTAGAAGCACTCCCGTATCGATCGGCGCTTACGCCATTGTCATTACATGTCATTGGTACACAGAGAAACACGAGACGCAACCTTTCACTGGGAGATGGAGGTAAAGCGATGGATGAGTTGATGGATGAAGAGTAATGAGAATTTACACAAAGAAGACTAAACAATGTCAAAGGTAATCCGAAGAGCAGTGGGCCCTATAATACAGGGCTGTTATATCTCACACTGATTTGTCAAGTGTATGGAAATAACTCTTTTTGGATATGCTGTCTTCTTCCGCTCTGTGCGAGATTTCAGGATAGGATGTAAAAATATATGTGGGTAAACATCAATTTGAGCCAGTAATGCACCCTGGAGCAGGTGTAGACACTGTCCCATTTCTTCTTTTTTATGTGGTAGGAATTAGACACCACAGTAAGCTGAAGGTAGAATTTTATAGTTGCACCTTGAAAAGCACTGCACTGAGGGGATAATGTAAGCCTAATATAGATGCAGAGCTGCATTTATGTTGTCATAGCGTATGTATCTATTGGTTGATGTAGGAGGTGTGATAAAAGATTTTATGGCTGATTATGAAGGCTTACGTAGCCGCTCTAAGAGGTAGAGCTGTATTTTTGATATTCTACAACCAGAGCTGATTGACTTAATGAGGTGTGTCCACGCAGTATAAATAGTATTTACTGTACTGTCTGCTGGTGTTGAGTGTCACAGTAGAACTGAGTGGGTCAGAGTCTTCAGAAAAACTGCATCACTGACAAGTCAATTTAGATAATGAACTTTAGTATTGTCACTACTTTACTGTGTAATTGAAGTTGCTTTTAATTCAGTCTCCTCTATCGCTGATGTCATTGTACATGGTCCAAACTTGAGAAACTGTCATTTGAAGGCATTTTAACATCTTCAGTATTACAGTGCCCTGATATTAGCCATCCAGAATATTTACTCCATGTTTTGCAGTCATTTCAGAACAGCTGGCGTTGTATGATTGAATTAAACTGCGTTATCGTACCAATGAAGCTAAAACAAGAAATCCAAATGTTACAGAAAAGTAAAATTCTGCTTTTAATTCACAATACTGATGATGCTTTATACATGTGTGTATGTTAGTGGTCTGTTAGAGTTCGGTCTTACTAATGATCTGTTTCCATCCCAACTTGTATTTTCCTACTGCAGCGATAACCAAAGCGGCCATAATTTCTCTAATCACTTTGCATTAGAAATGTGTTCACATCAGCCACTGAGCACGCAGCCGGCTGCTGTTGAGATTCTCCTTAGTACAAAATAATAACGCCAATTACACGATTATCTTTACACTGAGCAACAAAGTCCTCAAAAAGTAAGTGACCGGAGTAGTTGCTAGGCAACACAGGTGTACCTGCATGAGCACAGTTTTTGGTTATTAAGTTAGTATTTATTGTAGGATGGCTTTAAATAGTAGTGAGCTACTGTCCTGTTGATATTTTTGAAAGTTGTAGTTAACTGTATTTTTTGAACTGGGCAAAGCTGTTGTAGTTAAAATTGTTCACTTTATCTTGTAGTTTGTGGTGTTTGGGTTTTGTTTTCAACACTGAGAGCCGAAGGTTTGTAACTGTGTAATAAGATAAGCCTCATCTTTACAGTGTGTGTCTCAGTATCTTCTCCTCAGTGTCTGTAAATACTTGTATGCTCTCAGTGCGTGTGCGTCCATGCATTAAGGCGAGCTCCTGGCTTAAGTCCAAAGACTGTCAGAAGCCTGTTGTGTGTGTGTGTGTGTGTGTGGTGCTGTTTGGTAGAAATGACACTGGCCGGCCATGTAAAAGTGTGTCTGACAAGGGGAGCGACGGAGTCAGCGCTTTTTTTCCCTCCCTCCTCGCCCCCCGCTGTTCAATCCATCCAGCTGCTGTCACCACAGGGGAGCAGACAATCTATCAAGGCATCGGGATGCATTCTCCTCACCTGCGCCGCGCCTTTAATGAACAGCCAACATGATCCCGGCTGACAAGCAGGAAATGGATGTAATAAAGATTGTTTCTGCATGCTCTTTGCATCCCTGATAAATCACCTCGCTGTGCAACAGATACGGGAGCCACATGGAAATTTGATTTCACACGGCAAGGGGGAGGAAGAAGAGAGCAGTGGGGGGGGAAAGAGAGCTGCTAGTGGCAGGGTCACTCTATTTTATTCCTCTTTTTCTCCATTGGAGCAATGGAGCAAGATGTGTGGGGGCTGAATAGAGGGCCTGTTTTTTTTGTTGTTGTTTATTTGTGTGTGTTTGTGCTTTTACTTCCCTCTAACACTCTGTTCAGCCTGGAACATGCCTCTGTCCCTTTAAGTCTAAAACCACAACAGATGATGTGTGCAGATGTTCACGTAGGTGTCAGTCATCATAATTGGACATAGTATTAATGTGTGCACTAGGGGGCAGGGCGGCATTTACCAAAACCACAAAACACAGGAAGAAAGGAAGGAGTCTAAAGATGGGAACCTGTTTTCAAAACAAAATATGCAACTACTAAGCTAAAATAAATAATTAAAAAAACAGCATTTTTCTGTATTGTTAAATGAAGTTATTAGGCATACATAGTTGGTTGACGGTTGGCATCTTCCACTAACTTTTAATGTTTCCAGCTGCATGACACAGGAAAAAGTCCAGGTGTAGAAATCATGGAAGTCACTGTTCTTGTATGTGCAGGCTAAAGATGGTTAGGCTTTCCATACTGAATGAAAACAAAAGAAAGATGACAACTGTTCGAACTTTTTTATTTTCTGAGCTTACCTGCTCAGTATTAGCTAAGATTATTCATTAGAACCACTGGCAGGTAAAGTGTGCATCATAGGTTATCTTGTTACAATGCAATGCTCTGCTTGTAAACCTGGAGTCCTGTCAGTTATTTAGAAGTAACTTTACATTATTTAAGTTACTTTACATATACATATATTTATATACATATATTTATATAACCTGCCTAAACATTGTTGCGGACCTACCACAGACTCTGATGACAGGGACATTCTCCAATGGCAGCAGTCTCCAAAAGCAGGACAATGCATGCCACTGTACCACAACAACTGCTCAGGAACGTGCCAAAGAGTCCACAGCCCAATCCCTTTAAGCATGCATGCACACTACAACCAACAGGGCCCAAAGGATCCACTGCCATCACAGCAACAGACATCAAAGGACACCTCTAGGGTCCCATGTCCATCCCCTGAGGGACCTGAGCTGTTTTGGAAGCAGAGGAACGTCACAGTGTTAGTCAGGTGGTTTTGATATTTCAGCAAATCAGTGTGAACCTAAAGCAGGATGCCAGACTGTTATTATCAGTCTGAACTCTATTCTCTCACCATACTGTGGCTTAGCAATTAATGGACAATCCTTTATTTTGAATGAGCAGTAACCAAATGCACTTATATGTAACTAATCTATTCATCTAATGATAAACTGTTTTACCTTGAAAATAAGCCAGCAATTTCTTACTACTGTTTGTAGCAAACTAGCTAGCTGGACATGCTAACATTTACATTAGAACAGATCAGCACACTTTCTAATGCATTCCTTACACTTGATTTGTCTTTGGTTTAGGAAAGGCTTTAAACTGACTAAAAGGATGGCTGCTCTCTGTTCATCATACACAGCCTGCACATTTTTTATTTTTGTTTCTTTTCTTAGCTTTTAGTTGCCATTTCTGGCAAATAGATACCAGCAAAGGTTCGTGGCTTTGATTGGTTCACACAATCTACGATGTGTTTGTTAAAGTTAGAAATGCTAGAAAACATTTTTGAGATGACCAGACATAATTATGATCATTTCACAGTTAAGTTCAACGTTAACAAGCCTATACCTACTTCAACTAGCTTACTGTTTCTTTTCTAAAATTTAAAGGCTAATCAATATGATCATGCAAATTATAAAGAGAACTTCCTCTCTTCACATAAAGCTACTGAACTACATATGTTTTATGTTTCCCCAACCATTTAAAGTAGTGTACATTTTATCACTAAAATAATTTGGAATAATTGCCTTGTTTTGTTATACTAAAGTCATGTAATGGAGAAATAACATGTAATGCAATGGCGCAACTAATGAAACCAGTTTGCACTGTATTTGGGAGGAAAGAATAGGTCAGCCCACGCTCAGACAACCTATTCTGGTATAATTATATTATAAGCACATAATAAAACAAACTCTGGCCAGCTGCCATGACTGTAGGATGACCAGCTGATCCTGGTGCTATGTAGGTGGAGAAGTGATCTAATTAGAGCTGCAGTGTAAGTCGCTCTCAGTGTTTGTCAGAACACACTGTATATTATATTATAAAACTGATGAGGCATCTGCTAAAATTTAGGCAAAAGATGATCATAAAGGACACATGTCAGTTCCTTCAAAGGGGCAAATGCTTCTAGTGTAGACAGGAGAAAACAGGATATCAGAAATCTTACAGTCCAGTATTAGCATACTGGCCTGTGCTACACTGCAACATGTCTGTGGAGATTTTCAGTCCCAGGCGGTTAAACTTTTATTGTTATTGTTATCGTTATCCTGACACTTGTTTGACTGTTTGGATCATGAGTTAAAATGTGAATGCATGTTAAGCTGTCTGAAGAGGAATCTCAGGACCGCCTTATAAGTGGTGTTGTAATTGAAACCATCTCATCTGTTTAGTAACGTTGTTCCAATTCGATATAGATTGCTTCTTTTACTCCTTTATATCATCAGTCTTCTCTGGCCAAAATGTTTGTGTACGTTGCTGTGCTCAAATGAGTGCCCTTTATCCTCCACATCCCGGCTTTTGTTTCCCCAGTATACAGGTCTGTTCATTCCTTACCAAATAGTCTACATGGGTCTGCTTAGTTAAAACTGAAGAAGCCTTTTAGATGAGAGTTCAAACATCCTCAAGAAACTCAAACAAGTCCAGCTCCCTTCATTTTTGCACTTAGACACACTGCAGCACCAAACAGAGCATCAAACTAGCAAGCATTCACCCACATACGCCACTGTCCAAATGACTGTAGCAGCCCTCTAACAGAAAAGGCATTCAGGTTGTGGAGTACAGGGAGAGTGAGAGAAATAAGGGGGGTGAAGAAAAGAGAATAATGATTAGAGTTGGGGAGAAATAATAGTGGGGAAATGGGAGAAATACACAGGGAATGGAATATAGGAGAATAAAGGAGAGCGAGATTGAGATAGGGAAAGGATGGGAGGGGGGGAGTGAGATAGGGAGGGAGGGGGGGATGCAGATATGGGGGTGGGTGGGTAATTTATGATTTAATCTAATGCAGTCTGGACCTGCTGTAAGTCACACAGACCTCAGCTGGGAAAGCGAGGGAGGGAGAGATGGAGAAATCAAGAGAGAGACATTAACCTTTCCTTGAAGCGAGTGTGAAGCTGTTTCATCTGACCACCTTCCTCCCCGTAAACCTTTTCTGCTCTCCATCTCCACTTCCTGCTACCTTTGATTTTACTAACTGCTGTTCTTGGACTGCGCTTCCCAAATGTGTTATGTAATCGTGATCAACTTCGGTTCCACTGAGTTCAAGTATAAATCTGAAAAACACACTTAAGTTGTTTTTGTTGCTTTATGTAACCAGTTGATACAGATTTCTTGTGACTGAAGCCAAACTCTGCGTGTTGGACTGAACACCTGATGATGTCTTTTGCGCAGGAAGTAATGCCTACATGTCTTCTGATGTGTTTTTGTTAAAAACAGGAGAAGTCTGGGGTGGAAAAACAAACTTCATCAACAGAATAAAGCCCAAGGAAAAATCTGTCAGGAAACCGCCCACACTAGTCAACTGACAAGTTATTGCTGGGAAGTGCAGAGTAAAAGCATGAAAGATGGAGGCAAATTCAAACACAAAATGAGAAATTTAAGGATTACAAAGTGTCACATCTGCACATCATATATGTCTTGTACACGCTCATCCTGTACCTCAGTATGAGGTAACAAACAGCCAATCTGCAACACAAGCTTCTCCAGCAATCAGTTTTTGCCACTGGCAATGCCGCCGGTGTTTTAGGCTGCCTTTGTACTTCTTGAAAAATAAAATATGAATTTGGTTTGATTTTCTGGGGCCACATATATGTCACATAGAAGTCTAACTTTTTGGGATGGTGAAATGAGTTTGTGTTGCTCCAAAGGACAGCAGGTGTTGGTGACTGTAACTGGACTCACAACGGAGCTGAGTAGATAAGCTGTGGGTGAAATATCACAAATAATCAGCATCATCAATAATCAGCTGCTGCCACTGGCATTGCTGCTGGCACTGTAGATGCCGTCTTAGAAAAAAAAATAGGATTTCAGTTGAAATTCTTTGATCATGCTTGGGGTGTTTGTGGAGCAGTGTACAGTCAAGTAGTGATGAAAAACTAGAATATATGATCATTTCATAGCAATCATAGTATGAACAATGCATTTTTCTTAAACAGAAAAACATGATGTGTGATATGATACACCACACAGTAACTGTTGGCATTCTTTATTACTTAGCCATGGAACGCGGTGGAGTTATGTGACGATCAGCGTATGTTTGTCCTTCTGTCTGTCTGTCTGTCAGCAACATTACTCAAAAACAGACTAACAGATTTGGATAAAATGTTCAGGGAAGATCAGAAATGACTCAAGGACCAAGTGATTAGATTTTGGAAGTGATGCAGCTTATAGTGTGGATCTACGGATTTGCCATGGATTTCCGTATCATTGTGAGATAGCAGCACACCGTCACTGTAACCATGACAACCAGTGAACACTACATCAGCTGATTGTGATCCTACTACAAATCCACCACTGAGGACTTATCAGAACTTATCTGTCAGAAATGATCCAAGGAACAAGTGATTAAATTCTGGGGGTGTTTCTGAGTCCCCTCAATTCCCGCCGTCTGTTACATATTTAGGTCACATGATCCAGTATCTGTACATAACGTACACATGCAGAACACACGCCTGTGCTCAGCAAAAGGTCATTCTGTTTGTGGGTACATCTATATTAAATGGACACATTCTATGTTTTTGTGATTTCTGATCATCAATAACTAATAAAATATGCTGCATTTCTGACATATAGAGGAATGAACAGTCTTGGCTACGCTCTCTGAGTGCTTTCCTTGTTTTACCTTTGTGACATCAGGCTGCCTCACATCTTACTGAACAGAGGTACTGATGGTATGTTCTACCTTTACCATACGGTAACTTCTGTCATACCTTCTCATTATCAAACAGGACAATGCTTCCCTGACTGTGTTCATGGTTCATTCACTGAAAGAGAATCACATTCAGAAGAAGGTTTACCATGAAGGTAATGTTTAGATGTGGTGAAAAGGAGAAAACTCCTCAGCCTTTACTTGTTTCATTTTGTTGTTGCTCTGAAGAATCTTGTTGTCACTGTAACCCTGACATGAAATGCCATTGTTAAGTGTTGATACAGCATATCTACACCATAACAGTGTACTGTACACCAATCTATATTCTCCAGTATCCATCCTCGCTTCATCCTTTCCATGTTAGCAGTAGACTTTAGCCCGTGGCACCTGATGCTATGCCAGAGGCAAGGTACATCCAGGACTGGTAGCCAGTCGACCTCTAAGCTAAAACAGCCTACCATTCACACACACATTCACTCCCACTGGAAAAGTGGAGTTTTTAGTCAATATAACCTAAACCGGAGAACAGGGAGACCATGCAAACCCCACTGGCAGGCAGATTTCAAAACAGACTCCTCTTGCCAGTGACGGTGCCAAACACTGTCCAAATATGCTGTAAACACAGATTAGAATAAAAAACAATGTAATGGACCCAGAGAGAGCTGTGCTAAATCTGATAAACACCTTGAAGTGATGACCCTTGAGTCAGTGTTGGCTGAGGACTAAGTCTGAAAATGTAAAAAATCTGGGTCTGTGAAGTTATAGAGAAGTGAGTGTATTAATCCTGTGTAGTCCAGACTTCAGCTCTGCTTCAGGCTGGCAGCTTGAGGCTACATTAGCCACTGCTGGTGTAACACATCACTGTAGTGCTAAATTGGTGAACCCCTCTTTTATGTAAGTACGAAATGGGACATATCATGCATATTAGCAGGTCTGTATTCTGATTCTGAGTCTCTTCTGACTTGCCTTCGCATGATTTATCGAACAAAATCTTCTTATTTGTCCTATATTGCCCCAGAGATTTGCTTCTGTCGTATATTTAGCTCCTGTAGAGTTTTCTCATGATGCACCTACCCAGCTCTCATTAACCAGGGAAAGCTGTCATTTGTAAACCTTTGCAATAATGTAAAAACAAAGAACAGTATAGTGTAGTTGGATTTCGAACATTTTTTTCTCCATTTTAACATAAAATACCAACTTCTGAAATAATCCTGTGCGTGCTGAAGAACAAATCAAAAATTTGTAAGTCAACAACCCACAGAAGAACCTCAGCACCTATGGCTGTTTGGAGGCATGTGTGAATGATCTGATATCAGTTCAGTGGTGGGAGCTGAGGACACTGCATAGAAGGCAATCAAGACTGAAGGTTTGACTTTTGACTTTCAGGGACCATGTTTATGTAGATTAGCCTAAGATGAAATTGTAACCATCTGTATCACAAAACTCTGATATCGCAATGGTTAATAAATGAATGAAAATCCCCATAAGCATGTATTCTCCCTTTCTAAGTTTGAGGTGACATGTGAGAGGGCTGGAAAAGATGCCAATGTCTGGGTGTTTCCAATAACTGGCAGGACTTTGACTGGATGTTCTCTATTCCAAAGATACCTGAAAGAGGACAGACTTTGCCTGGGGACCAGACAGCCTTTATATTGTGTATTACAAATACACATAAAGTCAGTCTGGAACTGCTCCATTGAACCAAATCTAGCCCAGAGGCGGGACTACCGATCACAGCTTGAATTGGAGAGAGCCAATCAGCGTAACATATGTGTGACGCAATCACTAAGCGACCTAACAATTGCCTTTCCGCCATGATGTTTTGTAGTTTTAACAGCTTCCTTCGCCGTACAGGGGTCCTGAGGAAAATCTAAGCTCTCCCTTTCAACAGTGGAGGGCAGCATTACGCATTCTGTCGTACAGCCTGCTGGAATTAAAAATACATCCTTTTTAAAAAGAAAAGCTTTAAGAGCTGCTTCTTGTTGAGGTTTTAAGGACAAATTCAGCCCGTGCAAAACAGAGGAAAGCGCACGAGAGAAACCTCGCTCTGTTGCGGTCGCCAACTCGGCCCTGAAGATGACGCATCGTTAACTCCCGCCTCTGGTGCTCTGATTGGTTCGGTCTGATCTGCTCGGAGCTTGAAAACCTGTCAAAATGTGTCAATGGAGGAGGGCTAGACCGTATTCCCATATATCCCTTATAACGGGAATACAGTCTAGCTAAGCTAGGCTAGGACAGACTGTGCATATGTACTGATTTGAAACTAAAACACAGAGAAGAGACAAGAGCTGTGAAAAGCATATGATCAACGAGCACATATGAACGAATGTCTAGGAAGCAGGGACTCATTCTCCTGGAGGTTGATACTTGCATCAGGGGAGCCTGGCTACACATCTGGCCATACCTTTACCAGTGATGTTACATCCATCCATCCATCATCTATACAACAGTTAATCCTCATTAGGGTCATGGGGGTCTGAAGTCTATCCCAGCTGACTGAGGGTGAAGGCAGGTGACACCTGGACAGGTAACAGTCTATCACAGGGCTACACATAGAGACAAACAATCACACTCACAGACAATTTAGAGCTACCAATGAACCTCAGCATGTTTTTGTACTGTGGGAGAAAGTTGGAGAACCTGGAAAAAACCCACACGTGCACAGGAGAACATGCAAACTCCATACAGAAAGATCCCAGGTCCAGGATCTTCTAGCTGTGAGGCAATGCTGCTGTCAGTCACAGGATCTCCATCGCTGTCAATGCCGTTGCTTCCTGCTACTGCTTCTTTTCGTCACCTGGATACAAACAAAGCAAATCTCTGCTCTCCAAAACACAGTGAACTTGTGGAATCACAAAATCAGCTGCCATGGTAGCTGTCTGCACCAGCGCCTACTACTGGAGTAAAACTCTTGTGTCTGCATCAATAATCTCTCTCCAGAGAACCATTTCCCTGGATAAATATTGGTTTTTGCGTTGGCCCCTGTAATGGCATCTTGTGCAGGCGGCGGGGCCCGTAAGTGACTAAGTGACGTTGTCTGTCACGCCGTTGGCAGGCTGGCGTGGGAGTCGTTGGCACATTGTGGGGTCTCTCCAATGCTCATTTGAATTCGCTCGTCCCCAATCATGCCACTACACTCAGCGACTACACACTTCCACACTCCACTCACACACTACTCCCACTACCTGTTTGGGCGCCGGCGCGCTCATTTGCATGAAATAAGATGGAAATGGAGCCCTTATTTATGCCAACAGAAATGGAGTGTGTTATTAAGGGCACTATTGTGCAAAAGAGACGGCGGCGGTAAGAATACATTACAGAGGCTATTTCTGGAGTGGCTCGAGTCACACAGAGGGTAATGCTTTACAGGTCCCTGATGACTTCTACAGTCTGGGTGCCAACACTCTAGAAGGGATGTGTGTATGCTTATGTGTGTTTTGCGTGTGAATGTGTGCGTGTTTGTTTGTGTGTATGAGCCTGTGTTTGACTGTTTGTATGTGTGCATTTATCTACAATACCAACGTGTGTGTGTGTGGCTGTATACTTGCTCACACCTGATGAATTTGATTCTAGCAGATGATCATTTGTATATTGCCCAATGGATGGGTTTCCAGTGATTGACAGGTCTCCATTCATGCTGGCTTCATTGTGAGTCTGTTTATGTTGTGTAGGCTGGGCAGGAGGGAGGCAGAGCTCATGTCTGTCAGTCAGGCATTGATACAGTGGTTCCAAGTGTTCAGTGGGTCATTTCTGTTTTTATGAGGCTAAAATGGGAGGAGGATAAAGGTGTAGAGGGAGCTGTCACCCATTATTTAGTTTTACTTATTTGTACAGTGAAATATAGGCAGTTGCCTGTAAAGTGCTATAAAGGTTTAAGAAAACATCGATCCTGTTAACAGAAAAAAGGCTTGTGTTCTGCTTGCACTTGCAGCACTGCAGGATATTCTAGTATTGTAGGTAGGTATTGTAGTTCAAGTTAGTTTGTTTTTGGTTGTTACTCTGTTTTTGGTTTCATTTTGTGTCTCAATAAAAACTGGAACTTGACACATCAGAACTTCTCTTCTATTGAAATACTATAAATAAATGATTTATAAAGGTAATAAAATAGTGGAAAGATATTTCTTAATTACAATCAAAGAAAAAGAAAACAAAATAGGATGAAATACATGAGATATTAAAGAAAGACTGTGAAGCATGAATAAGCTATAGTAAGATAAATATGACCAAATAATATTATTTTTAAAAACAGTCCTATCATTGGGCTTTATGTTTGTCTTCAAGAAAGTCAGCGCTTTCAAACATTTTCAGATTTGCAGGGAAATTGTTCAGTTAGCTCAGAGCATCAAAACCAATACCTGGCTCAGTAAAAGTTTTTGGGCAGTATTACAGTTTTAGTAATTTTTCTGCTGTACACAGCCATACTGGATTTAAAAAGAAGCAGTCAAGACTGAATTGCAGTGTAGAATTTCATTTGATTTAACTAAATATTGCATTAATCAATTAGAAATTACAGTGATTTTTTTAGTCACTTCATTTTAACTGGCTCAAAAGTAATTGGATATTTTCCTAATAAGCAGTTTCATGGCCAGCGGTGGCCTGTTTCCTTCTTTTTTAATGACAAAATGAGGAGATAAAAGATCTGAAGTTGATTCCAAGTCTTGAAATGGCAAATTTGGAAGCTGTTTGTGGGAACTCTGAATATGAGGTTGATGCAACTGAAGTAGGCTGAAAAAATACAAGAGAGGTAGCAGAGACTTAATGAGCAGCCAAATCCAAAAATTTGGTATATTCATCAAAAGAAACAAAGTCATGGGAGCTCAGAAAAACCAAATGTTCTGGAGGACAATCTAAGACAACTAAAGTGGATGATTTCTGCTTATACTTTGGTGAGCAAAAACTTCTTCAACAAATCTAACCAAGCTGGTTAAGAACCCTCTTAGGAGGTTGGTGTATCATTGCACAAATCACATTAAAGCGATATATTCATGAATGTAAATACAGAGGGTTTATCTCAAGATGCAAAAAAAATGTAGTGCTGAAAAATAGATAGGACAGCTGAAACCAAAATGTACCAGAATGAGGGGAAGTGAAGGTTAGCAGACAGAAAGAAAGAGCTCACGATCCAAAGCCGGTCGCATCGTCTGTCAAACATGGTGGATGTCGTGTTATGGTATGGGCATGTGTGGTTGCCAGTGGAACCTGGTCTTTGATGTTTATTAACATGGCTGCTGATAGATTATGATAGCAGGATGAATTCTGAAGTATACTGAGCTGTTACTTTATACTGAGATTCAGCTAAGATGCTGCCAAACTGATAGGTGGCACTTCACAGCACATATGGATAATGACTCAAAACATATTGCGAGTGCAACCCAAGAGCCTATTAATGCAAAGTAATGCAGTGTTCTTAAATGACTGAGTTAGTCATTGACCTCACCCCAACTGAGCTGCTTTTCACTCACCGAGGACAGAGCTGAAAGCAGAGTCCCACAAACATGCAGCAAGTGAAGGTGGTGGCAGTAAAGGCCTGGCAAAGCATCTCATGGGAGGACACTCAGCATCTGGTCATGTCCATGGGATCCAGACTTCAGGCTGTCATTAGCTCCAAAGAATTTGCATCTTTCTATTTATAATTATGCTAGTTTATCTAATTACTTTTACGTCGGTGAAAATGGAGGGACTGTATAAAGGAAATGGCTGTAATGTAGTTGTTCAGTGCAGTATTTTTTGAAACACCTTAAATTGGAGGTGAACGTCCACATCTCGATGGTTTCATTAAGAGAAAAAATAACAAAAATAGTGCCACTGTCCAAAAATTTAGACCCTGCTGGCTCATACATCGGAAAACTAGTTGGCTTGTGCAAGACTATTAAGTGTTTTAACAACAAAGAACAGACTTCTGAGATCAATGTGGAAACTGAGTGACAACCAGTGTAAGAAATTTACAGTAGGGGGAATTTCTTCCTTCCTTCCAGTCCTAGTCAGCACTCGAGCAGCAGAGTTTGGAATCAGCTATGACAGATTTACAACCTTTTTGGCTAAGGGTCATTACAATCATCGAGCCTGTTGGATTTAAAAGTATGCCCTGACCACTGCATTGTTCTGCTCAGAGAGAGAAATGGACAAAATCTAGCTGTAGTTGTATGATGATCAGCACCAGATAATTTGCTCTAATTTGCAAACTTTATCATGCAAACACACTAAACTAAAATTGCAATCATAGTAACATATTAGGATAGTTATTGTGGCCACGTTACCAAGCTAATGTTAGCATTTTGTCACAGAACAACTAGTGTCACTGGAAACTCTTAGTCCTGTTAGAATAAATGTGCAGGAAGTGGACTGCTAAATCTATAAATAAGAAATATGCAGGTTACCCCCGAATCAGAGTGTAGAGAGACTTTTGTATGCAGCTGCAGACACGATGTTAGTGATGTCCCATCCTTCAAAACACACTAAAATAGCTGCAATGACAGCTGTTACTTCTCTGCCACTTCCTACCACACTGGTTCACAATAATGATTGAAAGGTTTGTAGCGATTGAGAAAATAACAGTGATACAGAAAGAAATGAAAACAAATTAGAAATGAAGTGTTATTATCAAGCTAACCATTGTAAAGGCACTTTGATACATTCTCTTTTAGCCACATGTTGGCAGATATGAGCATATGTTGTTTAGCACATTTTCTTTTTCCCCACAAACTGTGACTGTGGCATCAGTTATTCTACTACTACACAAGAATCAAATCAAAAAATAGGTGATGAGCTGTGTGATTGAAATAAAACATTTATGGTAAGAATAATTCTGACCATTTCTTACATTAAAGACCTGATCTCATAGCTGCAGGGTTGTATTGTCCACATATAGATACAGCCTAGTTTTCTTGTCACCTTTCACTAACCCCACCGGACCGCTTGTCCTTTGTTTGACCTGATCTGACCTCTCTGACCTTCTGCATCCATCCCAAACCTGAACCTGCTCCACCACTAACCCTTGATTGGCCCCTGAGTGACCGGTGACCTTTAACCTTATCGGATTTGCCGTTCCCAGGGTGCCTTAGTGTAGAGACCCCGCTGTGTAAATATTTTGAGCTGTCAGTTGGGTAAAACCCTACACATTGACACAGGCCCAGATGAGAGCATTAAAAGGAGGGAAAGCTGTAAATGTTAAATATGTCATCACTTACAAAATAAAAAATGTTGATCTTACCTCCTCGGCTGCCTGTGTTTGCAGTGGTTGTGTTGTAGTCCTGTTTATTATTTGCATATTGATTTAGTGTCTTATTTAGCAGCTTACAGCGGGAGTGTCTGTGATGATGGAGTGTTGTATTCAGACCTTGTTTGTAAAGTTTTTTTTGCTTTGTTTTTTTAACATGCCTTGTTATTGACTTTATTAGCATGTGAGTAGCAGCCTGGGAGCGTATCTCATCTGTCCTCCTGAAGGGTGGCCATTTCCAAATGTTAAAATGAGAGACGGGGGAGAAAAAAAGTTGCCCATTAACTGGAAATCCCCCCCTCCCAGGGCTAAATTGGTGTAAATAGTATTGTTCCCCTCTCTGTCAAAGATATATGGAATGCTGTTTCACTGATGGCTTCAGTAAATGCTCCAGCCAGGCAGGCGTATAGATATAACAGATCTACTCCAACACTGCATCTAACCACTGGGCTGTGTAACTGGCCCTATGCTGCATCTGTCATGCAATGTGTATTCTGTATTGTGTATGTGCGTCTTCGAGATGAAAGCAAAGCAAAGAGACCATGCAGATGGAGAAAGAGGAGAAAGAAAGACGTAGATGGAGAAAAGAGAGAGTTTCTGTTGGGAAAATACACATCAAATAAGCTAATGCCAAGGCCAGTGTGGTCCCATAATTTCTCCATTGAGCCAGAGGTCAAACTGGGGTCAAGCTACCTCTATTGATTTCTTTCCAGGCTTCGTGGCCGTATTTCTTACTACTAATAGCAAGTGCAGACCTTTACCAGCACTGGATGTCATTTCTCTGTATCATTACAGGAGAGAACTAGTTTTAGATTTCACATCGCAAACAGGAGAAATAGTCTAATATGTACTTACTAAAAGATAACAGATAAAAAAACGTAATGCATGATTTAATTTGCATCTGTTTATCTCTGTGTATTTGTCACGTGCATGCAGAGCGCTGTGTGATTTCACTGTGTGTGTGTGTGTGTGTGTGTGTGTGTGTATGCGTCCGAGCTTATCATTTTGCATGTACTGCATCGGACTGTGTGTGTTCTGCATGTGTGTGTGTGCGCACACACCTATAACAGTGTGTTCCTGGCGTGCAGTGATGGATCGCAGCAGTTCCCTGTTTACCTAGCCTCATGATTTCCTGTGCGTGCATGTAACAAGTGGAGTTTGGCAGGATTAATGAGCACACAGCTTGCTGAATGGGTGTTTGGCTCCGCAAAGTACTCCATCATGGCCTGATGCTGCTACCATATCCCTCACAAACACACACAGACACACACAGACACACACACACATCATCATGCACTCTGCAACTCAACACTTACCCCTGCTCTTAATTACACATGCTTAGCCAAGTCCCATTAAGCAAGCCCCCCCTACCTTACTAAACAATGGTAAAGCATCCACATTCCTCATAGAGAGCCGTGTTTAAATATAGTCCCAACTCTGCAGGAGTGTAGGAGGTAAATTGTTCTAATATGTTTGCTCCTGAGATGCCCGGAAGAAGAGGTCGAGTTTACAGTTTCAGCTTAATTCCCCAAAATGTGTTAATTGTTTTCATGTTTAAATTAATGTCACATTTGTGTCCATGTCAGGATTTCAGGACTGTGTAGCGTGAGGTTTGTCAAGTGTTTAGGGAGCTTTCAGGAGATGCCTGTGATGAGCACCTTGGTGGCTGTCTTTACAGTCTGAGGGATGTGAACACGCAGTAATGAACAGCTGATGTTTTGTTTTTTTTTGTTTTTTTAAATACGCCAAAGAACAGTGCCAGTGGTATCTAAAGGACATGGGCTGTGTAGACCTTACGTTTTTTTCAGTGATGCTTTAGAATGACTTGGTTTGCTTACTGTCAGGATATGCCCTCCAAAGATTTTACATGCCCAGATGTATCATGCAGACAGAAGACTAGTAGAAATTATACTATTTGCCAATCCAGAGGAGCCAGTAGCAACATGCCATATCATTACAGCACATGCGGTTTGATTCCAGCCAGGCTACTCTGCGGCACATCACATCCCGCTTCTTTCCCGGGTATTTTCCTGTTATTGCCGTTGGCTACAGTCGAAGCTTCCTGCTTTTTAAGTGAAGTCCAAAATAGCAAAAAAGTAGTATTTTTAAAGATGTGAATCTCTAATGCAATACAATTTATGCTTTTCTGAAATACTGAATCCTCATCAAGAGTGTGTGGATTCACAAAGAAACCACACACTGTGGGTGTTTCAGTACATGTCATTCAGCAGTGTGCCACTGTCTGTTGCCCTTAAAAATCCAGATATCTGCGCTGCTGCATTGATTTTGACTTCTCTGATTTTTTATCAGTCTCTCAGTTGTGTGGAATTGTAAATGAGTTAAGCATTACCATTGCCATTGGTTACTGTATAAAATTACCTGCTGGCTCTCAGCTAGTTTTGGTGGCTAATATTTGTACAACACTGCTTGCATTTTAAACTAACCTACTGGCTAATTAGGAAGCTAACGACACAGGAGCTGTTTGCTTTGGTTAAATGAGTCTTTTTCTGAAGCTGTAGCTCACAGTGCTTTGTGGCGCCTTTGTAGGCCTTCATGAGAAGATGTTTAATGTATCACCGACACACATACGCGTACACACGTCAGATACTTAGGGTTAACAGTTAATGCATGCTGATTGTGAAGGTCCGTTGTATTCACATTTCAGCAGCTTGTTATTCTGAGATGATCTCATTATCTGTCTTGTGTTGGTAAAGATAATTACTACTCCTTAAGGTAAGAGACTTTTTATATAAGTGGTGCACAGGGCTCATAATATACTTGATCTATAAGAAATAAATTCAGATTCTGCCACATCCCTTCATTGGGTAAGTGATGTAAAGTGTGTAGCAAAGTTGGAAAAAGACGGACTTGTGTCTCGGTCCTCTTCCGTGTTTGCAGTCGAAGCGTCAGAACTATCCACGGTTAGTTGATGAAACTCACACATTTTAGGGTTGAGTAGTTGAGCTAAGTGATGATATATACATTTCTTGGAATGTTTTTTTTTTCCCATTAACGGGCAAGGAACTATATATATGGTCACTTATATGACTTTGAATGTCAACATGAAAATACTAATTTTAAAAAATGTCACAAAAGTAAAAAAGTCTTCTATCCTCCAATAACACTCTAAGGTTTAAATTTCAAAGAGATATGCACGTGGAACAGTCACTTCCTGAAGCGTATTGACTTTTCTGCATGTGTATGTGTGACTGTAGCGGTGCGTCGTCCTTTGCTTATTTGTTTCGAGCAGCGTTTCGTGTTCTGCCTTTACACGCTTTAATGTATTTGTGTTTGTGCATGCGTGTGGCCAGGAAGGGGGTTGGTAGAAAGGAGGACAGGAGGGTAGAGCAGAAATCAAATCACTTAATTGCTGCATTTTTCATCTCCATCTTTTGTTTTATGGCGGCTGAGGGCCGGCGAGCGACTCTGGCTGTGATTCATGGACATCAGGGAGGCCTGTGAGCAGCGCCATCCCTCATCAGCATCCAGCCGCCCGCGTACCCAAAGCACCCACACAATTACCGTGATGAATATGACTTGTTTTTGTTGTTTGCTTTTCTTTTTTTTCCAACTCTTTTACATTGCTACCTTCATCGGGTTTTGTGGGAACCGGGTGGTGCTTAATGCAGCCGTGGAGCTGTCAGAAATAAACAATTTACCATTTCAGGTTCATTCCTTCCTCTGCACCCTCCTCTTATGAGAGCTGAGTCCACTGAGACTGGGAGAGAGCAGATACAGACAGATAGGCATGCATGGAAGGAGAGGGAGGGAGATCCAGATAAGGAAGAGATAAATATAGGGAGGGGAGACGAGGGATGTGTTCATAGATGCTGTGACGAGATGTGGGGAGTGGAGGATATCAAAATGGGAAGAGGGAGTGGAGATGTTGTGAAAGCGGAAAGAACAGAAAGGTACAGGAAGTAAGTAGGAGATACAAAGAGATATTACATGTCTGAGAGAGAGACGTAGAAGATGAGAGGGAGGTGGATAAGGAATGCGATGGTGGAGCGCTGATAGTGGGAGGGTGGGAGAGAGAGAATGAGAGCAGCACTGGAAGGAAAGATAAGGCAAAGAAAGAGAGCAAGGAGATAGAAGGAAGGATGAAATCATAGAGAGAAGCTTTGTAGTATCATGTTGGGGGTGTGACATGTCAATACTGTACCTCCTGCCTGGTTGTCCCTTTGATGCAGACAAAGACACTTGACTAAACCCTCTTCATATCAGCAAAATACAGTTTGCAGTGTTGCGTACGGACACAAATGCAAACACCGATCTCACCGGCATCTCTTTATAAAGCGATTCTTCTGCAGCTGCAGTTGTTGCCAGTTTGTCTTCGTTTCTTGCATCCCCTGTCGATAACTGTCAGTAATCGGATATTAATAATCACCTTTTTATTGTGTTTGTACCAGTTTGCTCTGCAGCCACAAGTTGTTTAACAGCAGATTGTCAAATCTGGCAGCCATGTGCTAAAAATGTGTTGTGCACGCAGAGGGGAGAAACGTTCGACATCGGTTCATTATTTTATGCTTCGTGCAGTTGGTGCTGCAGTTTTAAACATGTAAATATTTTACAGTTGTGTTTCCACATTGATCTCCAGCACTTATACAGTAATAATATCACTCTGACATCAACCCGCCAGCAAAACAAAATCATCATTTTTACATGAAATTCACAATCCAAAAAACACTGTTGTATTCTGCTGTCCAGACTACTGGCTATCTATATGTCTCCCACACACACATGCACGCACGCACGCACGAAAGCACGCACACACACACACACACACACACACACACACACACACACACACACACATACAGCCTTTGATCACACACTTGGCAGAATAAACTTGCTGTGGCAGTGAGGTTGCCTCCCCATCGTCTCTCCACAAAGAAGCGTGTTGCACTGGGGCCTCACATACAGGGCTAAACATAGAGGGAGAGACAGCAGAGAGAAGATGAAACAAAAGCTAAGCCTCAGACGTCATGTCCGCTCATCACTTTGTTTGTTTGTTTGCGTGTTTGTTTGCATCTCTCACAGCGGTGGACAGAAGCGAGGTGGAGCGTACTGGGTGGAAGGAAAAGCTGCAAGCAGGGGCAGTGCATGTGTGTCTGTGTATGGCTGAGGTTTCACATTATTGTGTGTGTGTTTGGTGGACGAGTTGCATACTGCGCTCACACCAACCTGGGAATGGCAGAGGAGATTACATGAGTATCGGGTTAGAAAAAGTGGGTACACACAGTAATTCTCAAAATGAAATCATTTTGAAAATTCTGGTGTGGAAAATAAAACAAACATTCTGACAACTGCCGAGGCTTATGAGGGCTAACGGTGTCTCAATGCAGATTTTTAGTTTTTGTAGAACTGGTATTTGAGAGGGCTGCACAGCATATAGCGCCGTCGCCTTACAGCTGGATGATCCCCGGTTCGTGTCCCGGTCTTCCTGGGATCTTCCTGCATGGAGTCTCCATGTTCTCCTGTACATGTGTGGCTTTTCTCCAGGTTCTCCAGCTTCCTCCCACAGTCCACAAACATGCTGAGGTTAACTGGTGATTCTAAACCAGGGGTCGGCAACCTTTAACACTCAAAGAGCCATTTCGACCCGTTTCCCACAGAAAAGAAAACACCAGGAGCCGCAAAATCCTTTTGGCATTTAAAATGAAGGCAACACTGCATATATCGCTTTTTTACCTCTATGCCCTTGTTAATCAGTCGTGATTAATTAATTACAAAGCCTCTAATTAGATAGATTCATTTTTTTAATTGTGTCCTTCCACTAATATTTATCTTACTTGGTTAATGTCATTTTTGCTCCTGGACCTCATATGTTACGTAATGTTAGCTGGAAATCAATAATTTGCGAATGTCTATTTAACTTGTAAAATCTATTTATCTATTTATCTTAAGCTAATAACTTTTCTCCGGTAAGTCTCTGCCCTATTTTCCAAGACGACACTCCTCTGACTCTCTGACCTGCTGCCTGGATGCTGGATGTCACATTGAGCTGTGCTCTCATGAGTAACATCGTATTAACCTGACATATCAAAGAGTAGATACTGAGCAAGACAGTTATCCGTAGTTTACCTAGTTAGTACTCATGAGTACCCGACACAATGCAGGACTCTGCTGTGAAGAGACGTGCAGCGGTGGTGTATTTGTGACAATAAGAAAAAGAAAGAAATTTGAAGGAGCGACGGCTAGGATTTAGGAATGGAGCCCCGTCACTGCTGAATGAATGCAGAGCAAACACTGGGATCCAAAGATCAACAGGACTCCAAATGAATACATGCAGGCGGCGAGTGTCAAAGATTGACGGCTGGGACGCATATTTTGACAGACAAAAATTAAGACATTTTATTTTGATGTTACAAGATCACCATAATCTTCACATTTAGAATTAAATCTTAAAAATTCCCAATCTAAAATAAAATAAATTTTAATGAAATAGTCTGCTGATTATTTATTTTCCAAAGCTACAGGGATCCACAACAGAGGGATGAAAGAGCCGCATGCAGCTCCGGAGCCACGGGTTGCCAACATCTGCTTTAGAATGACTTTAGGTGTGAATGTGAGTGTGATTGTTTGTCTCTATGTGTAGCCCTGTGACAGACTGTTACCTGTCCAGGTGTCTCCTGCCTTCACCCTCAGTCAGCTGGGATAGACCCCCATGACCCTACTGAGGATTAGGGTCCTCATAGATAATGGATGGAGAGCATCTGAGATCCAGCAGAGCAAGTAACTTCCTGAAACTGCTCTTGGTCAGTTCCAGTCATATTTCCAGTTGCTTTAGTTATCACATTTCAGCAGTGTTATTTGTTCCATGGCAGTTATTTTTGGGGCTCTTTGTCTAGTCTTTATGTTGGTGGTAAAGTTGATTTTTTTCGTATAATCTTCATCTTGTCAATATCTCCTTTGTCCATATTTTGCAGAAAAGCTGAAATACTGTCACACATGACAGCATTTTCTGTCTGTACTATTAGTGGTGCCTCTATTCAACTCCATGGCATCTTTTCATTAACTTGTCTTAGCAATTCATTTTTAGGTAAAGTCAGCAATTTAAATCCAGTTTTTAGACCCTCCAGAAAAACGCGGGCAAAAATCCTTGATTCCACGGGCTAAAATCCTTGATTATGCAAATAAATATGCAGGGTTTTTATGCTATTTTATGCGGGGAAATTGCGGAAAGTTGCAAAGTATGCGAATAGTTGTGAAATATGCAAAAAGATGCGAAATATGTAAGAACTGGGAAAAAAGGTGATTCTTCTACATCCTGTTACTAGACTACCACTAAGTTGTTGTTTGAGTCCTTTGTGTTCAGCAAACCTTTTGCTGTGCTTCGTCGTGCTGTGGGGTTACTGGACTGACAGCCTGTGCTTTGGGAGGGGGAGAAGCTCACAGCAGCACCTGCTGCTTGTTGAAAACAGTAACTGCAGAATGATCCCAGTTTTCCTGTCAGTCTCCAAAACGGCAGAAAAAGTCGCTAGATTTGTGGCGAGTTGCTTTTGACAAAAAAAGTTGCTAGGACGCTTTGGAAAGTCGCTAGATTTAGCGAGAAAGTCGCTAAGTTGGCAACACTGGCGCCGCGCTCCACATCAGCTCGTGCTTCTAGTGTGTGTGTGAATGTGTGAACTGATGACGTCAGGCCGGGCGTCACATAAAAACTCACAACTCCATTTATATCGGTTATAGTTTTCTCATTTTATGCGGAAATTGTGAAATCAAGCGGGACCCGCATATTTCTCTTTTTTTCGTGGAAATGTGAGATTCTTGCAGGAATTATGCGCTGTTTTGCAGGGATTATGCAGCCTTTTGGGAAATAATTGACCCCCGCATAATCAGCGGCATTTTGGTGATTAATGCGGGAATTCATGCGATCGCATAATCACGTTTTTCTGGAGGGTCTAAGTTTTAATCCTGGTTGATATGACTGAAAAAGTTTTCACAATAAAATGTTTTGTTTCGGTGATATTAATAAATTTTGATCAGAAAAAAATTGTTTTGAATTTAACCACCCTATTTTAAATGTATCCAATTCAGCTTAAAATTAAAACACTCATAAATATATTTAAACACACAGATAAAAGTACATAAGAACACAGGAATCGTTTCCTTGATACACATTAAATGACGGGGATGAAGGCGCTGCCTCAGGCACAGGGAGAAGTGGGGTTATAGGGGGACAATAAATCTGGCACATGCCAACCGTCTAAACATACCAAATATGCAAACTACATATTAACACATTTTCTCTAGAATCACAGATTCCTCCTTTAAACTTATATTAAAACAAAATATGTTCTCCATTAAGGGCTGCACAGTGGCGTAGTGGTGCATGCGTGGGTTTTCTCCGGGTACTCCGGCTTCCTCCCACAGTCCAAAAATATGCTGAGGTTAATTGGTTACTCTAAATTGTCCGTAGGTGTGAATGTGAGTGTGATTGTGTGTCTGTATATGTAGCCCTGTGACAGACTGGTGACCTGTCCAGGGTGTCCCCTGCCTTCACCTGAGTCAGCTGGGATAGACTTCAGCACCCCCCACGACCCTAGTGAGGATAAAGCGGTGTATAGAGAATGGATGGATGGATGGACAAATAAAACCACCTATACAAATGTCACTGGGGCAAAATCTGAGGAGAAAAATGTCCTAAAACCATATTTAAGCGGCCATTTAGCATTTAATCTTACTTTTCTTGGGATTCAAAATTAAAACCAAAGTTGCTGCGCATAATAATTTAAGCTTCAGTCAAGTAATGACGTTCCATTAGAAACAAGTTACATTTAGAAAAGACAAAGTCTCAAAGGAAATCTACAGCAGAGGAAAAAAAAACACGTTACATTTATCCTGAGTGAAAAACCACACAGGCTCATATTTAATTCTGGAAACACAAACAACGCAGCTGATTTGATTAAAATGAATCTGCTCAAAGCTGCACTTAATGCAAACACAACAAATACAGACAACTGGGTGCAAGTTGTCAGTTTGGAATCCTGTAGACAACATTCCACTGCTTTGATAAGACAATAAAATGTGTGTTTAGATTAGAATGAGAGCTATAAATATAAACAACTATCAATATTAAATATGACATGCATGCCAAATAAACACTATTTGACATTTAGCTGATCTAGGATCTGCTTGTTGCAGAAGAAGGGTACATTTCCTCATTAACGTGATTTCAAAGCAAAACCAGCAGATCCTGGTCAGCAGGACTGAGGTCAGTGCCGTCGGACTGTAGCCCCGGTACACCATAGACAGGTAACTTTTACAGTACTTTGAAATGAAATACTTTTTAAATAAGGTGAGTAAACACATTGTGAGGAAATTTGATTTATTTAAAACACACACACATTTTTACCAAAACAGAGATTGAAGGCTGCAGATTTGTGACAGCTTTTATAGTTTGTCAAACTTCATTTAAGTCCACCAGGAGCAAAGCTGAGAAGTAAAACAAATTCCTCACATCCAAACAGCGGAAGACACAAAGTGTTCATTCCTCCTCCAATGAGATTAAGAAGAGAAAACAACCGAAAGGACATAAGGGCAAAATGAAATAAAGCAGAGACAAAAATGACTAAACTGCATTTTATGCCACTATTTTTATTTTGTCTGCATTGTTTATTTTTTCCTTTTATGTTTGGTTGAGTGATTCATGGATCTGTGGAACTCGTCAAAAATACATACTATCTAAGAAAAAATGCACAATTGGTTGTCATGTTATGAAGCTGAAGCTAAAGGTTGACTGGGTTAAAAGACCACAGGAGTGATTTTGCACGTTCTTGCCTGTTTATATTATTTCCAGCTGCAACAATATTAATAGAGATCCCATAGTGTTTTACAGTTTTCTTTTATTGATACACAGTGTGTAAATGAACAGACACACACTTGATACATGTTTCTGACAGGTAATTCATCACAGTGACATGAAATAAAAAGTGTGCAGTAACATTGTTATGGTATTTGAATATTTCAGGTGTTTATTGTGTCGGTATTGCGCCTGAATCTGCGTAATCCATGTGTGTTATAACACACAGTATGTAATCTGTGTTCCATTATACAGAATGTAGTTACAAAATCAGACCAGAACAGTCAGTTAATGTGGAAGACTTCAGTGCACCACAGGCTGCAGGGCACATGTGAACTGTGTGTGTGTGTGTGTGTGTGTGTGTGTGTGTGTGTGTGTGTGTGTGTGTGTGTGTGTGTGTGTGTGTGTGTGTGTGTGTGTGTGTGTGTGTGTGTGTGTGTGTGTGTGTGTGTGTGTGTGTGTGTATAGACTGTAGCCAGCTTTTAAATATTAATCTCAAGGTCAAAGGGAGGCAGCGTTTTGATATTCATGCGGGTGCTGTACCTTGTGCCTGATGCTGGAGTCGTACCCACGCCGCTGCTCCTCTCACTGGGTCATTATGCCTGCCACTGTTTCTGCTTTTCTTTCTCTGATGCGTGGACCAGGATGCAGACTGACCGTGTGTGCTCACAGGCACAGAACATACGCAGTCATCTGACGGTGCCACATGTACAGTCCAAATATCATCATCGCATTTCACCAGCTTCTACGTGAACATTCAGCTTTTCCCACTGACAGAGTCACTGTGGAATATCTGCTGTTTTATGGGCAATAAATAGAGGAATTTTAGATTGTCCACCAGTTAAAAGTAAATAAGATTCTATTGCACCTGTAGTCATTCTATTAAGATAGGGGAAAAACAAACAAATAAAAAGACTGACTCAAGGGAAAGTGTGGTTTTGTGGCACACATGGTCAGGCTGTGGGTGGACATTTCTGAATATTCTATCTACAGTTTTGACTGTTGGGTCCTTCCATCTCAAATGACCAAATTTGTAAAACAGCTTTGATGTGACAGTCTCTGCTTTGCCAAAAATGTTTATTGTATATAACCTGGATATTTATAAAGATATTTCTGAGGGTTCAAATATTTTCCGGTTAATTAAAAACTTGCCCATCAACCAACTTTTAGCAAGTTTTTTCACACTGAAATTTAAGGCTGTGTTTGGAGGACAATATCTCAGGAAATAATAAAGATGAAAGTCTGACATTTTTGCAGTTGTTTCTCAGCATGCATTAAACCACAATCTCAGATCAGCCTATCTGGAAGATTTTTTGTGTTTGTGTTAGCGTGTCATACCTCTTCAATCCATTCAAAAAGTTCAACAAAATGGAATTGTTTTGATCTGATATTTCATATTAAATAAGTATTCTATATGTTTTGTTTAGTATTATTGTGACATGCAACTACATATGGTAAAAATATCACTAGTTGACTTCTACTTTATCAATATTTGAAGAGTTCATTTGCAAAAACAGATAACTCCTTTTGATAAATTTCCAGAAAACTTTTTTAATTGTTTACTTCAGATAATATCAATCAAACTGAAGTTGAGTGAATTTGACTCAGCAGAAAAATACATGGCAAAATAGAGAAAAAATAGATTATTAGTGTTATTATTATTATTATCTCAAGTAAACAATAAAAAAAGAGTTTTCTGAAAATGGAGTTGCCTGTTTTTGCAAATGAACTCTTCATTTTTATTTATGTGAGCTCAGCTCAGTGATGGGTCTTCTCATGAGAGCTTTTTTATTTACGCATAATGATGATAAAATGCTGACATAGAGCTTTATCTGTTTCTTTAGATACATTGTTGAAATTAAAATTTTCCTACCGCTACCAGCAAGTTTATTACAGCATTATTATAGAAGGAAGTTAAATAAATTATGTAAGCAAGTGTTACGATTTTTTTAAAAGTTTGTTTGTTTGTTTTTACATGCAGTAAGCCTCTTTTTATCTGCTGTGAAATGGAAAATAAATTAAATACCATCGTGGCAAAGTGGACATATTTTCTTTCAAGTTGAAGGATGGAGTGTTTTTCCTCTGGTTTCTGTCTGCAGCTGGAGGTAAATCAGTTTCTGTAATAAACTATGATTAGATTTGTGATAAGATTTATTTAGATTGCTGGTCACCACTAGACTTTGTTTCCAATTTATTGTAATAGCCCACAGGACTCTGACTTACTGTATGGTATCCAAATCAGTATGAAGAGAAATTTAAAACAAAAAGATCAATCTGTTCTTTACAGGGTTGAGCAGAATGGGGCGTCTTAATTTAAGAATCCCTGGATATACTGTGGCTGCACAGTGAAGTGTTGGATAGAGGTCAGCTTCCTCCCACAGTCCAGAAACATGCTGAGGTTAACTGGTGATTCTGAATTGTCTGTAGGTGTGAATGTGAGTGTGATTGTTTGTCTCTATGTGTAGCCCTGTGATAGACTGTTACCTGTCCAGGTGTCTCTTGCCTTCACCCTCAGTCAGCTAGGATAAACTCCACCCCCCTGTGACTCTAATGAGGTTTATAGATAATGGATGGATGGATATACTGCCGTCTAGAATGACTATATATGTATATATATATATATCTCATACCAAGGTTAATGCTAACTTGGGATGCATGTTCCTCTATCAGGCTTTGTGCTGCTGAGCAAAGAAATGTATCTAACAAGTTTCTGTTTATTGTACCGCAATGGTTCATGCATTTCTTTGATGCCAGATATACTGTGTTTATCTGCACATGGAGCTCAACACATGTATACTTTTGAGATTAGATTGTAAGCTTATGCCACAGACTGCAGAATTTGCATGCACATGTGTATCTATCTAGATCTCCATCACAGCAATCCTGCACTGGAGTTAAGTTGAGAGCTCCTGGGAGTCCTCATTATTTGAGCCATTTATCAGCCGGCCCTTTCATCCCCTGCAGTACTGTACATGGACGCACATATCCACACACAAACATATGCACACTAGCAGCAGTGAATGATGTGATAGTAAATAAGGAAAATGATAATGCAGTCCTCTTCCTGCATTTGGCTTCTAAAAACAAAACCTCCAGTAAACAGAACAAAGAGAAACAGAAGTGAAGAGTGTAGATTACACACATGGATCTGAGGACTGTAATGCTGCACCGGCTCCACATTCCTTCAGTCTGGAGCTGCTGTACGGTCGTGTTGTGTCATGTAGAGGTTGATAAGGTTCAGTGTGAACATGACAGGCCGTGGACTTAATGAGCTGCATGCCTGGTTCTTCTAGAGAGAAACTGCTGATACATACATGATACTCTCTTCAAACGGTACACTTCTTTATGCATGGTAATTTGGTTAGAGGCTTGGTGCTGCTCTCATTTACAAGCACCATGCAGTCTGTCATTTTGAAGACCTTTGAGCCACTGACAATAGTAACACTGCTCTTTCAGTTTCCTTTACTGGATATTTCTGTAAATCTCTTCATGGCATCAATCTGACTTTACTGTATATATAAAAATTAAAATGAGTAGAAATGTTCATTAGAAAGAGTAAAGGCAATCTGGGAAGCATCGATCCATTATTTATCATCCTGTCAGGGATTTTCAGTACCTGACTTGATCCAACCTTCAGTGGTAGATGAGGACAATAAAAAGAAGAAGCTCTGATACTTTGAACCAGCAGCTCAGTTTACAGAGTGATACTCCATTAGGGATTTTGTCAGGTCACAAAGTAATCTTCTGAAGCAGCTGAGGAGAACAGACAGTGGTGCTGTCAGGAAATGAAAAGACATCATATGGAGTCCAAATCATTGGAAATCTGTTCCATCACTAGTACAGAACAGCTTCTCATATGGTGGCATACCTGCTGTACACACTGTGGATGTCACACTCAGAGCTTGCTTTTCTTGTTGGTGTTTTTTGTCAGAATTCTTTTACCTATTTCAGTAAAGTTTACTAGAGGTAGACCTTAAATATTTCTAAATATGATATATGTCCAATCGAGCTTGAATGAGTGCATCCAGTGATGTCAGACTTTATGTGAGGTATCTGAAAACATACATCCCCTGTCCTGTTGCAAAATAAAGAGTTCAACATTTTTGCACATTTTTCGTGTGTAGTTTCTGTGTGTAAATGCAGCCTTTATGTCGCATTGTTTAAATTACATTTACCGTTTGGGTAAAACACTCATGTCAACCTACCAGTTGTAGTTCTTTGTCAATGATATCATGAATTTTTGACTAAAATGAAAGCTTTCTCCTGTGAAAAGAACTGACTCTCAGATGCATGTCAAGAAAATCCAATAACATTAAGACAACTGATCTAGCTCACTTTAGAAGGAGCTATATGCAGTAAAACTAAGACAAGCAGCCTGTTTAAATATTCTGTGTCCCGAAAGTTTGTTCTCCCAGAAAAACAAAGCTTAAAGACTGAATATGCAATATAATCAATTTATTCAATTACCAGTATTTCAAACTTTCACTTTGATCACAGCTTTCAGTCTTTTAGGCCTGGAACGTACGAGGTTCTTTAGTGTGGATGGTTCTGTCTTCCCCCAGCCCTAGAGCTGAGCTGTTTCATGGTGGTGGACTGGTAAAGATGCGACTGTTCAGGATTCCCCAACAGTTCTTGACTGGGTTGAGGTCAGGGGAGTTTGGTGTTCATTCCTCTTTATGCAGAAAGCCAGCGAGATGCTCAGAACACCATTACTGAGTCTTATGGGCAGTGTGAGCAGGCACACCATCTTGCATAAAAATTCTGAACGTGCTTTAAACATTTTCCATTCAGTTACAGGCCCTGATTTTTCCCCCTGGCCAAAACTGGAAGTAGTACCTTTTCTAGAATGTTGTGGTCTAATATTGTGCATTAACAGTGGTACCTTGTGGCACAATGTGCAGCTCTGAGAGACCTGAAGCAGACGTAGCCCTCCAAACCATGCTGTTGACACTGGATTTCACTTTATCAGAAGATGGTGCTTTTTCTCGATCATCTGTATAGATGCGGTCGTCGTGGCTGTTGAGTTTCAGAAATAAGTAGAGAGGGCATTCATCAGGGAAAATCCAGACTCCCAGTCCTTTGAAGTCAGAGTTATGGACTTCTTTGTGAAAGCCAGTCTCTTCCTCTTTTGCAGTTTGGTGAGTCACAGCATAAGTTGCCTCTTGTAAGCTTGCAGCCCCAATGTTTCTTTTAAATAATGATCCACAGAGCTCTTAGAAACATCCTCTCCAAGATTTTTCAGTCTCTGACTGAGTCGCTAGTATGACTGGTGTCTTTTACCCTCAGCCTTTCTCATCAGATCCTTGGCTCTGGCAGTTTAGCCACATAGATGTCTTGAGTCTTTGAAGGATGCTCCTTTGTTGTACCTTTGCCATCACTTCTGCACCCAGTGGATACTTCTGACAAGGGCATGAGCTACCTTCTGAGGATTTTTTTTCTGCATTTCGAAGATCAATGTCCTGTGCATGAGTCTCAGACTCTGAAAGAGCAGCTTTTCCATCCTTACCCTTGGACATGGTAACAACACTTCCAAATTTGGTTATGAGTGTAATGAATTTTGGTCAACAAAGAAATTTATATACTGGGACCTGACAGTTTGACCAGACAAACAACCAAGCAGTACCTGACTGACCAGTTGGAACCCATTTTGGTGACAACCAATCAGGCATGTCGTCCAGGGTGCCAGTATAGCTCAACAAGTTAAGTGGGTGACCCATGTAGAGGGGCTCCCCCGATGCAGCAGCCCTGGTTAGATTCCCCCTCGCGGCTCTTTGCTGCATGTCTTCCTCACACTCTTCTCCCCTCTTTCCTGTCTGTCTCTCACTGCACCTATCAAATAAAAAACAAAAAACATGTTGTCCAGTAGGGAGAAAGAACTTTTGGGACACTGTGTAAAGCTTACTAACAAACACAAACAAGATATATGCTGATTACTGAAGTGTGACCTTTGGAGAGAGTCAGGCTGGCTTTGTGCTAGTTTAAGTCATTAGTTGAAGCTAAGCTAACTGCCTCCTGACACCACCTCCCTACTAAAGGCACAGACAGGGCAATTGTAGTAATCCTTTCATAACACCTGCGAAAACAAAGCAAATAAGAGTAGTTCCCAAAATACTGACTTATGACTTTGAGGGAGAATCACAGATTATGCATTTTATTATCATGATTGAAAGGATCTAGATTACAGTTTTAGCACCACACCTCCCATGAAATACTGAGATAGCCACAAGACTTGTTGTACGTTGTGTAGTCTCTTATGTTAGACATCTCGGTCCACACACATTTGTGCAATATACTTCACATTCATGAAAGGCACCACACCAAAGTGTCACCTTCATGTTTCACATAGTCCTTTCCCTTTTCCTCTTCACTCCAAATATTTGGTCTGTCAGCGCGGCCATGTCGGCCGATGTAGCTGTCTGTCATTGTGTTTTAACAGACTAACTCCTGGCTTTCCCCATCAGTGTCAGAGTAACACCCCAGCTCTGATCCAGGCTGCACTCAGGTGTGTAACTGACTGCTCTGTTTCCCCATAATTACATTGTGAGCTCGACGCAGTCTCCAATGCCTGAGTGTGTGCTGTCAGCTTGTGTGTGTGTGTGTGTGTGTGTGTGTGTGTGTGTGTGTGTGTGTGTGTGTGTGTGTGTGTGTGTGTGTGTGTGTGTGTGTGTGTGTGTGTGTGTGTGTGTGTGTGTGTGTGTGTGTGTGTGTGTGTGTGTGAGAATCAGAGTGTGTGTGCGTGTCTTTTCACCCCAGGCAGAAACATGTCATTTCCCGTGCTCCTGTCCTTCTGGTAGACAGATACAATATTAAGAGCCACAAATCTGAGTGTGAGTTGAGAGGAGACATGGAGGTAGGAGTGGGGGAGTGGGGGAGAAAGGAGGAAGCATGGGGGAGATGACAGTAATAACAGCATATAGACAATAGTCAGGGAGGGAGACAGCGATTGAGTGCAGTCGTACAAGTCATGTCAAAAGACAGGATGTGGAGACAAAAAGGATATCAGACGTAAATCTAGGTTTGAGAAGAGAGGAGTTGAATACAGCATTGTCACAACGTCTTATCTCAGTCACAGCATGAATTATCCTATCTGTGGTTTTTACTGCATGCTCAATTATCTTTCGCACCAACAGCCTGTTGCGGTATATAGTTTTGTCCCTTCATGATTTCCCATGGATTTCCCATTATTTTTCTTCAAGCTGTTTAATGTTTACTACATTGTGGAGCTTACCAATCTGTATGCAGTGCAGTACTGGTGCAGTTGTATCAAATTTCCTAAACCTCAATGTCCCGTTATGTAATTTTCAAGTCAGCAAGAGCAGCCATCTTTTTATCCTGTTTATTTGGAACTTATTGGGTAGTGCTGTACTGTAAGTCAAAGTGTAGATGCAGGATATTATAACTGACTTGAGTGCTGTTTGGTGCCCTAATGGAGACTCGTGAGTCAGGAATTGTGCTAGAGGCCCTGTTTTGTGCAGCTTTGCGCTTTTCTTCTAACTTCTCTGATTTGTACGATAACTGTATGCAGCTTTTTGAAAATTACATTTACACACGTGGACAAAATTGTTGGTACCCCTCAGTTAAAGAAGGAAAAACCCACAATTCTCACTGAAATCACTTGAAACTCACAAAAGTAACAATAAATAAAAATTTATTGAAAATTAAAAAATCAAAAACAGCCATTACTTTTGAATTGTTGATTAACATAATTATTTAAAAAAACAAACTAATGAAACAGGCCTGGACAAAAATGATGGTACCTCTATAAAAGATTGAAAACTATTTGACCAGAGTGACATGATTAACTCAGGTGTGTCATTTAATTGACATCACAGGTGTTTCCAAACTCATAATCAGTCAGTCTGCCTATTTAAAGGGAGACAAGTAGTCACCCTGCTGTTTGGTGAAAAGGTGTGTACCACACTGAACATGGACAACAGAAAGCGAAGGAGAGAATTGTCCCAGGACATCCGAAAAAAAATGATAGACAAACATCTTAAAGGTAAAGGCTATAAGACCATCTCTAAACAGCTTGAAGTTCCTGTGACAACAGTGGCTCATATTATTCAGAAGTTCAAGACCCACGGGACAGTAGCCAACCTCCCTGGACGTGGCCGCAAGAGGAAAATTGATGACAAATTGAAGAGACGGATCGTTGGAATTGTATCCAAAGAGCCCAGAGCAACCTCCAAAGAAATTAAAGGTGAACTCCAAGGCCAAGGTACATCAGTGTCAGATCGCACCATTCGTCGTTGTTTGAGCCAAAGTGGACTTCATGGGAGACGACCAAGGAGGACACCACTGCTGAAAAAAACTCATAAAAAAGCCAGACTGGAATTTGCAAAAATGCATGTTGACAAGCCACAAAGCTTCTGGGAGAATGTCCTTTGGACAGATGAGACCAAACTGGAGCTTTTTGGTAAGGCACATCAACTCTATGTTCATAGACTCAAAAACCAAGCATACGAAGAAAAGAACACTGTCCCTACGGTGAAACATGGAGGAGGCTCAGTAATGTTTTGGGGCTGCTTTGCTGCATCTGGCACAGGGTGTCTTGAAAGTGTGCAAGGTACGATGAAATCTGAAGACTATCAAGGCATTCTGGAGAGAAATGTGCTGCCTAGTGTCAGAAAGCTTGGTCTCAGTCGCAGGTCATGGGTCTTCCAACAGGACAACGATCCAAAACACACAGCCAAAAACACCCAAGAATGGCTGAGAGAAAAGCGTTGGACTATTCTAAAGTGGCCTTCTATGAGCCCAGATCTGAATCCCATTAAACATATGTGGAAGGAGCTGAAACATGCCATTTGGAGAAGACACCCATCAAACCTGAGACAACTGGAGCTGTTTGCTCATGAGGAGTGGGCCAAAATACCTGTTGACAGCTGCAGAACGCTCATTGACAAATACAGAAATCGTTTAATTGCAGTGATTGCCTCAAAAGGTTGTGCAACAAAATATTAAGTTATGGGTACCATCATTTTTGTCCAGCCCTATTTCATTAGTTTGTTTTTTTAAATAATTATGTTAATCAACAATTCAAAAGTGATGGCTGATTTTGATTATTTAATTTTCAATAAATTTTTATTTATTGTTACTTTTGTGAGTTTCAAGTGATTTCAGTGAGAATTGTGGGTTTTTCCTTCTTTAACTGAGGGGTACCAACAATTTTGTCCACGTGTGTATATGCAACTGATTTGCAATGTCAAACGTTGTGCTTCCTGGATATGTTCAGTGCCAATCTATTGAGTTTCTTTTCTCTAAAATATCCTCTCTTGGAAGTGTTAAGCCAACTCAAAGCACTTAGGTTAGGGTAAAGAATGGTCATTGTCTGAGTTAAATATTGGACAGAAACCAATAAACCGACAAAACCAAATAATAACAGAAAAAGCACGCGCTACTTTGTGGACTACAGAAATGTTGTCACTGACAATAATTCATTCAGCAGTTAGATTTCCTTCTAAATGTATCAGAAAAAACTTTTTAACAGTATCTTAAGGACATCTACAGATGATGATTTGACAGTATGACACACATGGAAACACCTACTGACTATTAGAAGTTGTAGTCGTGTGCCAACGATCTGCCTTAACTGCAGGTTCATCTGACGAGGGCCCGGAAACATGTCCACAGGACTTAAATTAAATGTGGTTATAGAATAATCAGAATATCATTGCTGGGTTCAGTTCTAAACAATTTGAACATTTCAATTGAATTTGCTGTAAACTGAAATCTTCCCACCCTCAAATGATCAAAGCCACGCTCACTGTCTTGTTTTCCGCAGCTCCAAAAGTATACTTTGTGGAAAAAAAATTAAAAGGAAACTCCACACTTTGATTTAACTAATTCAGTTCAACTCTTCCTGCACAATAAGGGCCTTAGTAGAGAGTACACATAAATCAACTGATGGATTATTTTAAAGAAATTGTTGTAAATTAATTACAAGCGCTGGTGCCAACTAATCAATGCAAAATTGGTGTCTAATCCCATCAGTAGCACAGGAAGCACCGGGAACATTTGTTGGAACTGAGGTTAGAGACTGTGATTCTGCACTGATGTGGCCTTTAGCAAATAGAACTAGTATGTTACGTTTAATAAATGTTAACAATCAATATAATGTGGTTGTAAGCAGTTATTTATGTATTTGTTAACAACATAACGGCACCTAAAATAGGCATCTCTAAGTAGAAGCTTCTATATGAAGAGATTATTAATTACAGTATTGTCATACAGTAATAATGTAGTCTGTAGAAAATATGTCTCCCTGTGAAACATTCTAATAAGTATGAAATACTGTACCTTAAATGTATAATCCTCTCCTAAATGTCCATAGCTATGTTCAACTATGTTATGTTGTAAACAATTTATACAAAAGCTGCTGAGAAGTGTCAAATCATAAGCTTTCATCAAAAACACTGATGTCCTTAACTGATAATGCCATATCTTATTGTTAGAGTTTCTGCATGTGTAGTTCTGTTATTATTTTTAGCATTTCATAGTTATTAGATGGGTTACAGCAGAGAGGAAAGCTGGTGGGATGAGGGAATGAAAATCAACTTTGCACACATCATAGAGTCATAATTTGAGTTTTCCATGAAATAAGGTGTAAACTGCATCCTTGCCATACATACCTACCATGTAGGTTTTGATTTATAGTCCATTGTCACATTTCAGCACTTAATGGTATCAGATCAGCTCTGCATGTATCCTGCTGTGCACGGTCAGGTCATATTGTGCACTTAGCCTTACTCAGGAATCAAACAACATACACTGGGGTTGTGGATAGCTGCCATGCAATGTTTTGTTATTAGCATGCTACCATGAGGATGTGCTGTAATTAGCAACAAAGACAGTTAGCGTTCAGTAGGTGCCAGAGGTTTTGTAATTATTAACAGACGTGGTGTGAAAACTCAGGATATGACACCCCACAGTAATTGTGTTTACATTGCTTTGTTTGTTTTGTGGAGAACTGGAGAACGATAATGAGCAGTCCAAACTTCACAATATGTAAGTGTAGTACAGACACTACCAGTCAAAGGTTTGTACACACCTTCTCATTTAATGGTTTTTCTTTATTTTCGTTACTATTTACTTTGTAGATTCTCACTGAAGGCATCAAAACTATGAATGAACATATTTGGAAATATGTAGGGAACAAAACAAGTCAAAACATGTTTTATATTTTAGGTTTTTCAAAATAGCCACGCTTTGCTTTGATTCCTGCTTTTCACACTCTTGGCCTTCTCTGGATGAGCTTCATGAGGTAGAACCTGAAATGGTTCTCCAACAGTCTTGAAGGAGTTCCAGAGATGCTGAGCACTTGTTGGTCCTTCTGCCTTCACTCTGTGCTCCATCTCATCCCAAACATCTGGATTGGGTTCAGGTCAGGTGACTGTGGAGGCCAGGTCATCTCCATCATCTTCTTCTTGGTCAGATAGTCCTTCCACAGCCTCCGGGTGTGTTTTTGGGGCTATTGTCCTGTTGGAGAATATACAATGGTCCAACTAAACCAAACTGGATAGGATGGCATGTGACTGCAGCATGCTGTGGAAGCCATGCTGGTTCAGGGTTCCTTCAGTTAGAGACCATCTGTTCACCTTTTCACAGGGGGAGGAACCAAAGATCTCAAATTTGGACTCATCAGACCAAAGCCCAGATCTCCACTGGTCTAATGTCCATTCCTGGTGTTTCTGGGTCCAAACTAATCTCTTCTGCTTGTTGCTTCTCCTTAGTGATTTCTGAGTAGCTGTTGGACCATAAAGGCCTCATTGGTCAGTCTGCTCTAAACAGTTGATGTAGAGATGTGTCTGCTACTGGAACTCTGGGTAGCATTTATCTGAGCTGCTGTTAACTTGCCATTTCTGAAGCTGGAGACTCAGATGAACTTCTCCTCAGCAGCAGAGGAGACTCTTAGTCTTCCTTTCCTGGACGGTCCTCATGAGTCAGTTTCATCAGAGCACTGGATGGATTTGTGACTGTACTTGGAGATACATTAAAAGTTTTTGCAATTTTCTAGACTGACTGACCTTCAGTTCTTAAAGTAACGATGGACTGTTGTTTCTCTTAGCTGATTGGTTGCTGCTATAATATGGATTCTAACAGTTGTCCAATAGGGCTGTCAGCTGTGGACCAACCTGACTTCTGCACCACACAACTGATGGTCCCAACCCCATTAAGAAGGCACGTAATTACACAAATTAACCTTGACAAGGCACACCTGTCAGGTGACTACCTCATGAAGCTCATCTAGAGAATGCCAAGAGTGTACAAAGCAGGAATCAATGCAAAATGTGGCTATGTGGAAGAATGTAAAATTTAAAACATGTTTAGACTTATTTCACACTTCTTGTTTCCTCCATAATTCCATATGTGTTCATTCATAGTTTTGATGCCTTCAGTGAGAATCTACAATGTAAATAACCATGAAAATGAAGAAAAACCATAAAATGAGAAGGTGTTTCCAAACTTTTGATTGGTAGTGTAGATTGGTGCAATGCGCAAAAATGACTGACTTTTACAAAAGACAGTGAAACTGTGACATTCGGACATAAGCCCGAATGGGTTTCTGTCACACTCCATCATATAGTTTTTTATTTATGCATTTGTATTTCACAGAAGCGGTCAACTTCTGTGCTCTTTTTTTATGTGAAATAAAATGAAATGAAATGAAAATGACATGCTTTAATTGTTTAGGGGTTATTTTTCACCACTACAGAAAAAAATGGAGTCTTGTGCTTTTCGTTTTCTTGTGGATGTATTTTAACACAAGACATGATCCTTCTCTAGACCAAGCAGTTTGGTGCCTATACTTGACAAACTAGTCTTGTAGTGTGAAATTAAGAAAAAATCAGTCTCAAACAGTGGCAGAAAATGAAACTAATGCCACAAAATAATGGGCCAACACAGGACACAAACCAAAATCTCATGGGCGAAAGTTTTTTGGTTTATGTCTCCTCCAGCCCTGCAGCCTGCTCATGCAGACTTTTATTGCTCCTTTGCTGTGGGAAGTGAAAGAAACATGCGATTCATATGACTTTTTTGGAGCCACATGGTGAGGACGCAAACCAGTAGAAAAGACAACATGGGAATCTCACAGTTTTACAGCCTTTTTTGTGAAACTGGTATTTTTGCACTGTGGATCAATGTAGCATTTGCATATTTTGGTGTAAGTCTGCGGTGTAGTGAGCTACGTACAGTACTATATGTACTTATAAAAACTTAAGTGTAATAAAATAAATTCATTTTGTGTACTTTTGGAATACACTGTGCAAACATTGTGAGCTGAATTCTAACGGTGATTTTGCAAGATAAAGATGATTTCCAAAGCCAAAATTGCTCCCTTGTTATAATGTTGATCATCTCTAACATTTTCATACTCAAGACAGAAATCTTTTTAACTTCACACGTTTGTCCTCCTTGTCAAAACAACTTGACTGTCATCATTTAATGTGGCCTCACTGTCAACAGTCGCTGCTGATACTTGTAGGTGGAAACACAAGCAGCTGAAGCTCCCTGGTCATATCAGTCCTTACTACCTGGACGTGGACATGGCCCCACGTGTCAGCTACATCACAGCCTGCAGCGTGGCTTCACCTCAAAATGATCGGGGTCTGCTTTACTTCATGATTATTTAAAATGCTGCTCGGAGCACCTTTACCATCCCGCTAAACAAAATGTGCTCTCTTGTGTTAAAAATTGGCATGAATTTTAGAGAGCAGGCCAGTCCACCTCAGCTACACCTGCAGAGTCAAAGCCTTGCCCCCCTCCTATCTCTCATAAACTCACACAGTTCCCCCTGAACACCCACCTGCTGTGCCTTGAGCCTCACAAAACAGCCAGATTTCTGTTCCATAGGTCACATCAGATGGCTGGCACGCTTGAGCCCTGTTGACAGCTTGTTGTTTACAGTATGTGCAGTCAGCGTGGGGCAGCCTCTGCCGATCCGGGGCCTGGCAGGAGGTGGATATACCGGTGTGTGTGTGTGTGTGTGTGTGTGTGTGTGTATGTGTGTGTGTGTGTGTGTGTGTGTGTGTGTGTGTGTGTGTGTGTGTGTGTGTGTGTGTGTGTGTGTGTTACCGGCAGGTTTTGGGGCGTAGGGGGAGGCTGCAGGGAGGAGGCGGTGGTGGCAGAGGTGCAGTGGCGTTACGGGGTTGATGTTGGCGGGGGGTCTGGGGTAGTTGCTTAGCAGGGAGCTCCTGGCGTGAGGCCCAGCAGTCTTTGATGTTCTCTGGTTCTGAGAGAGGCAACACAGGGAGAGAGGGGGAAAGAGAGAGAGAGAGGGAGGGAGAAAGAAAGACAGAGAGAAGGAATGAAAGAGAAAAAGGTTACCTGTGGATCAGCCAACCTTCAGCGCAGAAGGGCCGGGGGTGGTGGTGGTGGTGGAGGGTGAGGGGAAGTGGGTGACTTTGATGTAAGTCCAGGTTGGAGGAGTGCATTGATCGCAGAGGGAGGCAGGGAGGAGAGGGTGGTGTGGATGAACTGAGGATGGCCACAGCTCAACTGCAGCAGCACTTCCACCTTTTTCCACAGAGGAGACTGTGAGTGTCGGCTGAGGATGTTGTAGCCGCGATGTGGATAAGCTCGGGGAAACGTGTTAACTGCGCATATATTGATGGTGAGGCTGCGAGTCAGTGGATGAAGTTTAACAGATCCATCTCTAGCTGCTGCTTGCTGAGAATGTGAAAGTCTTTCATCTCTCTCCCATGTGTTTGCAGCAGGAGCACTGGGGAGTTTTACTCCCTCTGTGAGTGTGAGTGTGTGTAAATTGTGCAGTGTGTGTGTATCAGGATGTGTGTTTATGGTGCACAGATACATGCATTGTTCAGACTGAACTTTCTGTGTGTATTTCGAACTAACAAAGGCAGGATCCTGCTGAGCTGCTGTGTATCCATAGATCAGAGGTGTGTGTATGTGTGTGTGTATGTGTGTGTGCATCTGTGTGTGCATCCTCGCCTTTTGCACAATCATCGGGACAACACACAGGCACAGCACCCGCTGGGCCTACCACTCCCCACAATACACCCCGGCTCCCACAATGCATCAGTATTTCAAAGCTCCACATCCCGGGAGACTCTGCTCTAACAGTGAGGTCTCTTCTACCAGGAAGTGACACGCCCTCCTGCTGAGACACAACTCCCACAATGCACCGAGGTGGCTCCCATAGAGAGAAGCACACGTGTTTGCTGCTGTTGGAGGCTGCTGCCATGCATCTGTCAGCATGCTGCTAACGGTGTTCATCTCTCTGTTTTTATTCCTGCCTCATTTGCTCCATTCTCTCTTCTACTTTAACAGTGTGCTTTCCTTCTTGAACCCACAGTTTAGGGTCAGTAGACTGTTTGAAGGTTGACAGTGAGAACACGGATGCATCCAGTGGCCCTGTGTACATCAGAAAATGTTTTACAGCGACAAGGAATAACCCAAGGCGAGGTTGACACACCATTCATTTTCTTTCCACAGAGATCTCTGATCTTGTGGCCAGTTTGCAGTGGATGTAGAATGGGCTTAAACTCAGCAGACAGCCTGCTGTGGATCCTCTGTGTACCACTCTACAGAAAGAGGAGTTCACAGGAATCTGTCACTGATGGAGGGCCTGAGTGGGTAGAAACTCGTCTTGACCTAAATTTAGATGACTCCGACTTATTTTGCTCAGCTGCGCTCTTTCCAGCTTTACAGTTTAACTGGTCTCTGCTACAGCACACCAGCTGTGTTGGTGAATAATAAGTAGACATGCAGAGATACTTTCCATGAAAGATTTTAATAAGATGGAATGAATTTTAAAGCTGTGGTGACTGAATTTGGTGTGACACAGTAGGTTTCAAAGCTCTGAATCTCAGATTCTGGACAGTGAAGTGGAGTCAAAGCATGTGCTAACCACTCAAATTAGGATTTATGTTAGATTTCTCAGAAAAAGGAAATCTGCTATATATCTATTTAGACATCATCGCCCTTAAAATATTTTGTTCTGTGCAATGATTCAGTTGTATTAAAACTGTTGTAATTTAAATGTGAAACCTGATAATTAATGTACAGCAAAATTTTATTATAAATCTAAGACAAGATTGGTCTTAGGTGTAAGAATTGATAATTACAAGTAATGTAAATTAGGACGATAGTTTTCGTGTTTACTTCTAACACTTTGCTTTATTTTACTTTGAAACTAAATTTGGACTGCATGCTGCCAAATTAAATGAAAAAAGAGAAAGGTCCCTTGTGTGTCAGGAAATCTTCCCCAAGTAATCCATCTGATCATCGTTTCTGTCTCCTACAGATTCTGTTCATATGCAAAAAACTGGCAACAGTTTTTATGAAATATTGTTAACATATCTGGTCAGTTAAGACATATAAAAAATGACGTTTCGTGTAAAATTGATTTCTGCTAGTATGTCCTATCTTGTGAAACAATATCTGACAACATTATAAAATTCTGCTTAAGATTAGAGAAAGATCACAATCTGATTCATTTTAGAAAAAATAATTTTGCCATTTTTGCTTCACGCCCCCGTACAACCTCCTAACTCTGGTATCAAAGTTCAAGCTCTGTGCGCCCACCATCCACCCCAAACACCTCCCTGTAGCTCTGATGCCCTAGATAAATATAGCACTCCATTCACTGAAAACAAACTGTGAACAAAATCAGAGCGCAAGTTCAGAAAGCTTTAAACATAATTCCTACAAGACAGAGTTGGATTAGGAGGCATCTTTGTCAGATGGGAATAATGGTGTTGGTGTTAAAAGAGGAGATCAGCTGCCATTTCAGAAATCTGTTGTGATCAGAATAGAAGATAAGTGGTAGTAGTGGTAATGCAATGTGAAAGGCAAAATCACTGACAACAAACAAAAGATAGGTCAGGTAGCAGAAAGACACAGCAGGCATGTCATATGTAAATAAGAGAAAGGATGCAGAGGTTTGGGGAGAACACTGTGATCTACGTAACCTTTACATTGTAGAACAGCATCACGTTACTTTTTAGCTTGTTTTTGTCCTTTTTAGCCGTTTTTATTTTCATTAAATGTCTCTACAAATAATACACTGGCTAATCAGTTGAGTAAATATGAAAAAGGTCAGAGATACATGACTTAACTTACTGAATAAATACAAATCCGTTGACATCGTCGGCTCTTTTTTGGGATGATTTGATCTGTCAGTGTGTTTATTTCGTTCTTTCTGTCTCTTTGATCTCATCTGTCTATCTAGTAATTGTAACACCATTTTGCAGCCAATCACTGTAATTTTCAAAATTGCTACAAAGCACAGGTTTGTCCACCTTCAATCAAGATCCAATCATTGCTGCTGAAATCATATCTGACAACAGTTGACCAAAGAAAAACCCTTCCAGAATGTGACCAAAGCCTCACAGTGGCCGTTTGCTGCCGCTGCCCTCTTTATGTGGTAACCGTCCTCCCAGGCCAGACACATTAGCTTTACACGACTTCTGCTCATATTTCTCAAAGACTAATTGATTTCCTATTGAGGACCTGCCAAGGAAATCAGAAAATTGCATTCAGTAGCTGAGGTATTAGCCTTTGCAGAGTGTTTAAGATGTTTTCAGTGATCACGCCTTGGCAGAGCTTTTTGCCCTGAAGTGGCTTGTATATAATGGACTGCCATGAAATCATAATTGCGTGTTTATGAACAAACCAGCTGGTTGAGGCAGAGGGTAATTATTTTCCCTGCGTTCCCCTTTCCACTCACCGCACACTTGCGTCTGATAACGGCCCTAGTGGAAAATAAACGGTGGGGAGGAGAGGAATAGAACCAAAAAGGAAAAGGAAGGCTCTGGTGTGTCTCTTGTTACGCTGCTTACAAATCACCTTTTCCTGCTGCCCTTCTGATTTAAAAAAAAAAAACTCGGTGTATCATCAGAAAAGCTTGAGTTAGATTGTTTTTGGCTGAATGCTGTTGTAACTTGTACAAAACTTACTGTAGCACCTTTTCTTCTCGCTGACCAAAGACAATCAACCGTCTACTCCTCCACTGACCTTTAAGACATTAGTATCATAGATGAAAACTTCACTTGTGAGATTTATCCTGTCTTTTTTAGGCTGTCTGTTGCTTGATGTTGAAACAGATTAAAACTTGACTGTTTTAAAACTGCTCCTCTTGGAGGCTCATGGAAGTTTATTTCTCACAACGATTCAAACTGAAACACACAAAGAACCTAAAATATTAAGCAGAACCCACATCACTTGTTTGCTAACTCAAGACTTACAGACATACAGATTTTCAACATAAAGTCCCTCTAGAGACACCTACATGTCACATTGGCACATATGTATTTTAAAATAGGTGCAGGAAGTGCAAAGGATCAAGAGACCAAGTCATCACAATAAAATATTAAATTTGTGTCGATGTTGATAATGACTGCAGATTTTAATGATCTGTTTTCAATAAAGAAACAACACTTGAAAGTTACTTTCACACACAATTAAAGATAAACAAAGATAAGCTAATGATCTCACCTTGATACGTGCTGAAAAAATAGAGAAAGTCAACCCCAGAGGTTTCCATGAAGTGACCAGTCCGAGCTGCTGCACTGCATGAAGGTTCAGGCTTTGAGGAGCTGGAGTAGACCTGGTATCAGTGAATGGTATCGACTTGGACTGGCCTACACATACACAGTCCATCAGCCTTTGGAGGTGGCCACTGAGACTGCAACACTTATGTTGGAGATGATGGAGGACTCATGACCACGAGAGCTTTTAGATGGCAAAGTCCATCTCGTTAGGCGAACTTCTGATCTCTACTGGCCCCTGAAAGTATCTTCTGGAATCATTTTGATGTCATTTTCAGTCATTAATTTTTTATTTCTTAAAATATGGTTCTCTTCTTAATGCTGTTTTTGATACACATCTACATATTTGCAAGTACACATGGAAAGGTGAAGTCTAAAGGCACTGTTATTTTTTATATTTAACCCAGTGATCTAAAAGAAATTGGCATTTAAACACATTCAAGAGTGTTGAGACACAGATGCTGCTCCATTAAACAACAAGAAGGCCTACTGTGTAAAAGAGAAACAAGATGAGAAAAAAATCTGGATATGTGCAACACCATTTTAAACACTAGCTGCAGTGGCATCGTTTGGAGTTTTTAACACGATGGACCTGGAACTCTGCCTCATCTAGTGGATACTGGAGGTAACTCTGGATAGAAAGGTCATGAACTGAAGACAATAACAAAATTATGAATAACCCTGCTAGGTTTTACTTAGTTACTTTACTTACACCCTTTAGAGAATATAAAGAGAATAGCTTTTGTAGTGAACTTGAATTTGCTGCAGTTTTTGCCACATCTCACAGCTGGAAGACTGCCAGAAAAAAAAAGATTGTCCCCCTCCTGTGGAAGGGGCTTTTCTGGTGCAGACACTGTGAACAGCACTTTGTTTGAAGAATAAAGCAGCCTTTACCCTGCTTCTCTAAACTCTAGGCTGCCACCTGTGTTTGTGTGTGTGAGACAGAGATAAGAGGAGTTCAGTTTATTGGTCCAGTGACAGTCAGCTGTTGGCGTTCCAGAAACAAAACTAGGTAATTCAAGGCAGAGCCGTTCTGACGTAAATCTGGAAGTAGGATATTATCCTCCGGGCCAGTGAGAGCTGACCTGCTCAGGCTGGAACACAGCACAGTTATCCTGTCTCATTACCGAAGCCACTGCTCCCACATTTAGCCTCGTTAGCCACTCTGAATGAACATCCAGCAGCCCACTGAGGATTCAAGGGTTAATTGTGGCTCGTGTCAGAACTTGGACCTGGCCAGCTCAATAATGGGCTGCAGTTATTGGCTTGCTGGCTGTGTGTGTGTGCATGTGATTGCGTGTGCACGTGTGTGCTGCCTGTCTTCAGGTATTGGCTTTGGTGTTGACCCAGGGCCAGCTCTGCCTCTCCATGCTGTCTATAATGACAGGCAGCAGACTCAGGGGAGGAGGCTGAGGTCTGGAGGCCTCCGTACACTGGAGATACACTCCTCCACCGAGCACAACGCCCACACCTCCACAGACACAAACACAAAATGTCAAAACACATCTTCTGAGCATGTGCATAGAAAATGGAGCGCACCCAGACAAACACATGCAACCCTCCACCTACATAAACACACTTGACCCCCACCGGTCCCCTGCAGCTCTGTTGGTCACCATCAGCCCTTTGGGGGTATCTACCTGCCTATTCATTCATCTTTCTGTCCATCCATCTATTGACTGTGATAAATTGACCTCAGACCCATCTGACGTCTGGGGACAACCCATGACAGCCTTGCCCCTTGCTAACCCTCCATACCCCCTTATTCAGAGGTCGTGACCTGTCACTGTCTCACTGTTCCCTGCCAGCAAATACCCCCCCACCCACCGTACGATCAACCCCCACCCATTCGTCAATTGTTGGTATGCTCTTCACGGCTGCTGATACAGGACATGTGTCGGATATCTTCTGAGCAGCCGTGTGTGACAGCAAGTGGATTGGTTGTTTTCCTTTTTGTAATTTGGGTGCTGTGGGTGGGAGAGGGGTGTGTGGGGTGGTTTCCTGTCTGATGACAACAACCGGGCGACATGTCTAACCACTGCTTCTCCAACATCACCGCCGCTGCATGAAATCCCCAGTCAGCAGCTTTGTAATGAATGTTAACCCATAATTACACACACACAAACACTGCTGCCTGGAAAATCCAGACTGATTTTATTTATGTATTAATATAAATACAAATAAAGGCAGTCTGGCATTGTGATGATAGGAGACGATTTCAAAAAGGAGGGGCTAACGAATGCAGCTTGAACGAGAAAGAACCAATCAGCGTAACACGGATGTGACGCACAAACAAATCGACCTTGAAGTCCATGTAGTCCAAACAACAACGGCATGCAGCCGAGAAAGCGTCGCGGTGAATGATTACTGCCGTTTTTGTCACAAAAATCTGCGAATACATGGGGTACTCTCAGGTACAACACTTATTTTTGAAAAGGCTACGCAACAAAAGACTCCTTCCGAACGATTAGCGGTGTTACGAATAACTTTAAATCGGAGCCAAACCAAGTCGGTGCGTATGTGTAAAAGTTGCTTAAATTTACTCACACGTTTGGAACGGGATTTTCCTCTGTACAAACAATGGCAAGAAGCCGAAAGTAACGAACCATCCACCGCCTCCTCATCGTCGGAAACGTCAAGTGAAAAGAGGCAACGACTAACGCCATCCAAAACGCCAAGAGACCACAAAAAGATTAGCTTTGGCCCCCCTCCTCCTCCTCCTCCTCCTCCGGTATCATCTTCGAGGCAAAGCATTACCAAGGTAGCTGAAGTCCCGCCTCCCGTGCTATGATTGGTCGTACCAAACTTTGCCGGGAGGGAAACACATTCAATTCGCCCAATGCCAAACTGATTCTCCTATATCTCCTAACATGGAGATAGGAGATTACATGGAGATTCAGTTTGGATTTTCCAAGCTACAAACACTGTGGATTACATCGACACGTGTTCATTCATCGATCCACGCTTTTACATGTATTGTACATGCGAGCAGAGTGAACTCAGAGAGGCAGATAGAGAGCAGACGAATGTCTCCAAACTTTAATCTAACAAGAAAAACCCACAGAGAGAGGATTTACTGTGTGTAGGTGAACATGTGTGTGTTTGTGTACCAGAAAGTGACTTAACCTTTATTTACGCTTTTTTTAGAAAATGGTGCTGCTTGATGAACGAGGTAAAAATGAGTTAATTTATTTTGAAGACTCCAGTTCTATGTGTTCCCTCCAAACTCAGCACAGTCACTACTAGTACTGAGAATAGTCATTATTGTTTCTATTATTTTCATGATTAATCAATCACAACAAAAACATTTGGTCCACCTTTCTCATTGCTTTCTGTCTGTGACAACCGCCTCGTCCTAATATTTGATGGTCAGTGGTGAATGCTGAACTTTCAGTCTCAGTCTATCATTTAAAAACATCCAGGAATGGGTGAAGTCTTCACAAGTTAACAGTCATGTTTTGCTGAGGTCTACACTAATCAGCAAATTATACATTTTTAGAGCTTAAAACTGGCTTTTGGTCATTTACGTTTCAAAAACAGACTTGAAAGATTGGTTGAGTCATCATTTCAGCTCATTACACTTTAACTGGTAATTGACACTAAAATTTTCTTTTTTACTTTGCCTGCTGATCTGATCTTACTGAATCTACTGAAACGTATTGATTTTGTCCTGGATGTTGGGGTAGTGCATGACAAAAGTAGTATGGAGGAGTGTTTGCTTTGGATCAGCAGATTGCAGTTTGTATCACGTCTCCTACGCTAAGGGTCAACTCTGGTTTTCCTTAAACCACCAAGGCATGACTTTAGGTTTTCCTAGAACCAAGCATCAGGTTCCTAAGCTTTGCCTGACAAAAGGCAGATGTCCAGAAAGTTTGATTCATATCATGTGTTGTGCTGGAAAAGACTGCCTTAACTTAACGGCAGTGGTTGCTTTAACTGTGTGAGGTTAAAAACAAAGGAAAGTTTTGCCTACGTTTTACTGAACATCACCAGACTACATTCAAACTGTCAGGTGAATACAGAACATTTTCAGAATGTGTGCATCATATTATGATTTATCCTGAACTCAAGTCTTTTTCTTTCCATTTCTAGTCTTGTTAGCATTGTGTCAGCAGAAACAGTCTGATTTTGAGCGCTGTGTTTTACTGGATGCTTTGACGCAGTGAGATCTGTGTGGCTGTACAGTGCTGTTCTGTGTCGCTCCAGTCCTTGAGCTGTGTGTTATGAACAATAGGCCAGGGAGCCATGCTGGAGAGCAGAGAGGAGAGCTGCTGTATTTATGACTCTGCTGTTGCCTTAATGCTGCTTAAGACACTCAGCAGGCTTTTTACTTTAATGAGGGCCGGGGCCTGCTGCAGTGCACTGTGCAGCTCAGAGCCTGCAGTGTGTGAAAACGTTATGGCCATGTGATACTGTATATGTATGTATGGATGTGTGTGTGTGTGTGTGTGTGTGTGTGTGTGTGTGTGTGTGTGTGTGTGTGTGTGTGTGTGTGTGTGTGTGTGTGTGTGTGTGTGTGTGTGTGGCAGTCAGTGCATGTGAGTTCTCCCTGTGTTTGGGTGTGTGAAATGTCTGGCTGTAGTTTTAAATGCTACTGGCTTCAGCTAAACAAGACGTCCTGGTGCATGTGTGAGACCATGTGTCTGATTGGGTCTGCGTAGGCGTAAAACCATTGTGCATTTCTTCCTCGCTTTCTTACAATATGTTTTCTCAGAATTATCTCTTTTTCTTATCCCACATCCCACCCACACACACACCTACACACACACACACCACTACCACCATCTCTGTTGACAGGGTAAATTGTACGAAAAGCTTTTAAGGCAATTAGTGGATTGAGCTGGAGCCTTTCTTCCCATTCACACTGTTCATTAGCAGCTCCTCCAGTCTGTGATATTACCATCACTCCAAGCTGGCATCAACACCACTCACTTCCTATGTATGTGTGTGTGTGTGCAGATGTGTTTCTTCATCTCTGTCTGTGTGTATTTTACACATCACCATGCTGAAGCAGAATTTCAAAGCACACGGTTGTCAGAAAATAGATCCTTGCAGCCCTGAAATTTTAACTATTTTAATCCATTTCAATAAAAGCAAAAAAAAGAAGAAAATCCAGTGACCCACACAAATGTATTATCATCGTTGTTGCTCTTCTTGCTTGATTATTTCTTTATTAACCGTTTATTTTTCCTAAAAACGATCATGGTGATTCATTTCTATCTGCCAGCCTCTGTCTTCATCTGGGTTTCCCCGTTAGAAACAAACTGCAGTTCATCTTAAAAGCTGTTTTTCCTAAAGAAAGAAAAACTGGAGCAGAGCATTGTGAGCTGTGCTTTTGATGTCGTCACATCCTGATGTGTGTTCTGTAAACTGTAAATGACTTTAACTGAGTGTGTATTGCATATAACAACCAGAGGACATCATTTTTTTATTACTTTATTATTATTGTATTTTGTTATTTATTTTGATTTTAGTTGTTAAATCCAGCCAGATTGGAGTTTTCTGGAAGTCTGAACTTAGTTTTATTGTATCTACTTGTCGTTACTCGCGTTTGATTTTTATACTGCGACAAACATTACTTTAGTATGACATAATGTAGCAAAAATATCTGAAACTTTATGATGATAATAATACATTTATTTATAAAGCACTTTCAGTCAAAGTGCTGTACACAGACATGACAACAATATAAACAGATAAAAACAGTAAAAACAAAACAATAAAAAAGACACCAGTAAAACAAATAATTTAAGACTCATACGTAAAAGTAAACAAGTGGGTCTTCAGCTGAGTTTTAAAAACATCAATGGACGATACCTGCCTGATTTCAGCAGGTAGACGGTTCCATAATGTTGGTGCCCGGAATTGGACTGCAGGAGGAAGCTGGAGTAAACCCACACATGCACAGAGAGAACATCCAAACTCCATGCAGAAAGATCCGGGAAGACGGGGACATGAACCAGGGATCTTCTAGCTGCAAGGCGACAGTGCTAACCACCTTCCCACTGTGCAGCCGTGTGCTTAAGGTCCTAATTACTCCGCCAAAGAACGACGGAGTTATGTGATGATCGGTGTACGTTTGTCTGTGAATCTGTCTGTCTGTCTGTGTGAAGCATTTCTCAAAAATGAAGTAACAGATTTGGATGAAATTTTCAGGGAAGGTCAGAAATGACCCAAGGAGCAACTGATTAGATTTTCACAGTGATCCGGCTTATAGTCTGGATCCACGGCTTTGTTATGGATTTCCCATTGCCAGATATAGCAGCCTGCACGGCATTGCTGTAACCATGACAACAAATGAACAAATGTCGGTTACTTGCTGACGATCACATGGTTGTGATCCTACTACAAACTGACTGATTTATCAGTTGGAATTCATACAAGGAACAGATGATTAAACTGTGGGGTGTTTCTGAGTCCCGCTACATGTTTAGGTCATGTATGTAGCAAACCCCAGACAGACAATGGTGAAGCTCCTGATGTTTCACAAAGCCTTAATTTATGTTCAGCCGTCAGCCTTATTTTGAACACAGATTCACCTTTCTGTCCTTCACTCCTTTCTTCAGGAAACACCATCGGAGCTCGTCTCCTTTCCAGCTGCTTTGTTTTCTTTCATCTTTACGTGAATTTTCGGTCTTCCTGGCAGCGTCTTTGTCATGTCAAGAAACCGCTTCTTAGATAAACACTTCCTGTGCAACTGGAATGGTGACAAAATAAAAAGCCTGTAACATTAAAAATACACCTTCAAAGTAAAAGCCTGGAGGGAACAGTTATTTTAGCACTAGCAAAACAAAGGCTTGCAAAAAATGATGAACTGATCAACAGACCTTCATAAGAGTAATTTACACGCAATTTAGTATCCATACATAACATGCACATACATAACACATGACTGTGCTCAGCACAAGGTCATTTTCTGCTAAATATTCCATCCGTTGTAAATGATACGTCACCTGAGCAGCCTTGACAGAGTACTGCACTCTCTGAGTGCTTTTCTAGTTTTCACATACAATAGTCACACATCTATTTTGTTCATCATGCCAGAAAAATACTTAAAGGATAAGGTTAGTGATATGCTGTACGTTTGTCCTTATCAGCAAATTCCATTAAAAAAACAAATATAACAATGCGTTCATCTGCATCCCAGAGCATTTTGATTCGTCTCCCGTTCCATGGAGATTTGTAAAACCAGGTGTCAAGTATAAGTTTCTTTGTAAAAGAAAAAGGCTACATTATTTGCTCACTTAGCTGGACTCTGTGGTTTTCATCAAACATTAGTGAATCAGGAGCAGCAGTAGTATTTGCAGCAGCAGGACAGAGTGTGTGGGACAGAGGTTCAATAAGTTACACTGCCCATCTTCATTATAGTGAATGAACACACCATGTAGTGCACCGTGCTGCTCAATTGTGCATGTTTTGTAATTTTTGAACATTTGTGGTACTTAGAGAAACATGACAGGCTTTGGCTACACAGACATTATGCATTTATTGTTTTTGACTTTGATCTTTTCATGGAGTTTAAAACTGTTCAGGTTCAGTATGTTACTGTAGGTGTAGCATTTGCCTTGCTTCCTAATGGCCACTGGGAGGCAGATAACCTTTATGGAAATTAAACAAATTAATACATTGAGATGAGTTATCCTGCAGAGGTATGAGCTTTAATAACCCTTTATCTAAAATGTATTTTTTCAAATGTTAGAAGTGTTTTTTTATTGCCAGATTAGCTTTTCTAGAGTCATTTAATATCTTAAGTATGTTTTTGTTGAAGTGGGATTAGACTATAAAGACTATAAATTATTCTTCACTGTATTAATATACATGACATTCAATTTTAAAAGAGGGTGTTTTAGACAAGTTTTTTGTTTGAATCTTCTATGGACTTTTTAGAAGTTGAACTCATTTATATGTATTTGTCTGCTGTTTCCTTCGCTGTATTTAGCTGTGTGTGTTTGTGTGAGGGTGTGTGTGTGTGTGTGTGTGTGTGTTTGAGAGTTAATTATGTGGAACACTAGAGCGTCACTGGCTTTGAAGAGGGGAGAACTAAGCGCTGTACATTATTGATGAGTGACACACATTGCCGACATAATCACAAACACAACACACAAGCGCATTCATGTGCACTATCACACACATGCAACCTCAAATCTGCATGCGCGTACGTGCACACACTCACACATATAAATAGTGTAGAATTGGCAGTGATATTTCCTGCAGCCCCAGCAGTATTTAACAGCAGTTGCTTGACATACTTACAGTACCTGCTATACATTAGGGTCCCAGCAGCTTTCTGTCTGGTCTGTATGGGACTGTCATTGGCCCTGTACACTACATTATTTAGCAGACGGAGTATTTGATCCCACTGCTAGAGCTGATCTCAGTCGGTCATTAATGGTGAATTTGGCTGGAACCAGAGCACGTTTTCATTACTGTATTACACACACACACACACACACACACACACACACACACACACACACACACACACACACACACACACACACACACACACAGGTGTACACACAAGAATTATGTCCTTATTATGATCTTCTATGTAAGACTTTCTAAATTAATCATAGCGTGTTTATTTCCTCAGTTCAACTGTGCTGGTTTAGTTGAAGCATCAAAACATATTTTTTTCTCTGGAACCCTTCATAAAGTCAGTGTGTTTTAGTTGCATCACTCATGATGTGTCACTGTTACTCCCATCAGTGAACAGCTAAAATCAAATAAATGTGACTGATTTTGCAAATAAGTGAGTGCAGCTGAACTGTGGATGTAGCGTTTCTATCCTGAAATCTGGAACTTTAAGATGCATGTGCGGAGTGAGTGGGACCACGAGGCAGTCTTTTTATCTGTCTCCATCCAAAAATATCCAGTATTTTTGTTTGTGTCAGACAATTAGAAGTAGGTAGAACACAGCTTATGACCTGTACAGTGGTGACATGCTGGCACTAAAAAAGTTTTACATAATCTTGTCATATTTGTCTTTTCCACCCCTTTTCTTTTATGACAGCTTTCCAATGCTTGCTCTAAAACGGTTTCCATTGCAGTCTAGGTAAAATGTTGCCCACAATGTGCACGCGTGAAGATGTGAGAAAATGCGTGGACTGTTGAATTAAACTTTACAGACTTGGCAGAAATACAAAAATCACAGCATGAGAACAACATGAAGACATTTTGACACCCATTCTCATCCAGTGCAGTACTGCAGTTAACATGTATTTCATCTACAAAAGTTTTTACTCTATGCAGTCAGAAATAATTGGTCTGTGCAGAAACCTTTTTCTATCCACATAATCAAGTTTTCTTTCACATAAGGAGGAGTTGCTGCTAACAGTTGACTATCTATGATGTGAAAGGTGTTGTTCAAAGTGACAAACCCACTGAGAATTATCACCCTACTGTATAGTTCCTCTTGTTTGTGGAAGCAGAACTAAAAAGGGAATGAATCTTAAAGTTGAAGTTGTTGGCCACACATAAAACTTATTGAACTAAGAGTAATTTTCTAACACAATCACATTATGATTCTGTAAAATGTTATTATGTCAGTGTTGTGTTTACTTATTTTTTCACCGTCACCATGTGGTCAAAATACATCAGCCCTGGTGATTCTCATCGTATGAGCATATAATTATATACGGACAGTCATAGAAACTTTGAGGTAGAAATGTAGGCAGAATTCTACTTGTAGGGGGGTTGTAATTATTCATTGTGGATTTACTGATGATCTGGTGCCCTGGTAGTTGAGATAATGATGAGTTGTCATTTTGTCATGATTCATTGCACATGGGTTGGTCACTTTGCAAAAGTGAACCAAATACACACCAAGCAATACTCAGTGAGTATCTGCACAATGTGAGAATGGGTTCTGAAGGCCTATATAAAGGCCCAAAAAAGGCCACCATTGTTAGTCCAGTGAACAGCATCATGCCGCGTCTATCACATGAACAACGTCTCCGGGCACTGGGTATGGTGGAGGCCGCTTTGAGCTACAGTGATGTATCCAGGCGTATGGGCTGTTCCCAACCCACAATCAGAAGCCTGGTCCAAAGCATGCGTCGACGGATTGCTGCCTGCATCCAAGCACATGGAGGCCGTACTCGGTATTGACTGTTGTGACTTTGTGTTTGGCAGGTGCCGTTTTCTTTTGTGAAATTCTTTATTTTGAAATCATTCTTGAAACTTTAGATTTTTGTTTCTGTATGCCAATATGCTAAACAAATGATTCATAAGAAGAAAATACAGTTTGGGGCTTCAAAATAAAAATTCTGTTGAAAAATATGCTCTCAAAGTTTTTAATGACTGTCAGTGTAGATGATGTGAAAGTACCATAAATCTGAACCCTTATTATTTGTTTTTTACTATTTCAACTTAGTTGTTTGTTGTCGTTTTTCTGAACCATGGCTTATTTTGTGTTTGCCATGACAGATATCTGTAATCTCACTGTACTTATTAGCATAAGATGCTGTTTATATGGTGGGAGTTTTTGCATTGCTTTGTTGTTGCATAAAAGAGTATAGAACTTTACAGTAGGTGACTACAGACTGAAATATGAATAAATGGAAAATTAAATCCAGAATCTAAATAGGAAAGTGATTTGACATGATAAATGTTTCTGTAAATTGTCATTGTTAGCTTAGCTTCACATTGGCACTTTAACCACTTTGACTTCAGTTCAGTTTAGATTAGATTGAATTTCTTACTCTTATCTTCTTACATGTTTTTATGTACCGGTATGTGTTTTTTTAACATTCATTCCAATCAGCTGACGTATCCAAATATTGTTGACCAAGTTTTGTACTTATGTTTCAATCAGCTCTTGTTCATTTAAGCGTTGGAAGTGTTCCAGATGTCATATAAGCTGCCGGGTTTTTTTTGTTGCAAAAATGACGTGACTTCACCCAATTCTCGTAATGACTGTTGCAATTTCTCAGCTCCACTGAGTACAAATCACACCCCAAAAATCCGCTGTTGGGGTGTGATAATCTCACCTATATAGTGTTGTTTCAGTGTTAAAACGCTCCTTAAAACAAGGTGAGTTAATCAAAAACTGAAACAACCACTCTCTAGTATCTCAAAAAATGTCATTTAATTCATGCAGATGTGCTTAGTGTGAAGTGGATGAGCTCAGAAGCTTTAAACACTGCCTTTGTGACTACTGATGTGGATTTCTTTTCCTCTTCAGTAGCTGTTCAGCGAGTCATTGCAGTGGCTGGGACACATTGTTTATTATGAAGGTGTATTATGGTTCTCTTGGGATGAAGGGTCAAGCACATATATGCTGGGCTGCAGATCAGATGTGTGTATCGTACAGGAAAAGAAATATTGATTGATGAATATGCACACATCCCATGTCACACTACATCTCCCTCACTCACAAACAACAGCAGCTAGAAACGATACAAGTGCGTCTCTGTGTATTTGTGTGTTCTTGTCTTTGTTGTTACGCACCATTTCACAGCTCATGCACAGACAGTCAGAGACTCCAGGGATTATGCTATTGACCATTTTCCAGTAGAAGCCAGAGAAAGCTTGTTCAATACCAACCTTTGACTTTTTATGAAATATACAATGAAGATGTGTATTTTAAACCTTCAAATGCCTCCAAAAGCAACAACATTTACATACCGTTAGCAAAACTTGAATTTTATTATTTAGTGCAGGAGTTTTTTTTCCTCTGACAAATCAGTTTCAGCAGCTAATAAGCCAATTCATCTATTGTGTAGCACAGTGATTGAATGCCCACATATAGAACACAAACAGAAGATGATTTAAAGGTGCTTTGTGTCCCATCTTTAAACATCATTATACCATTAATAGTTACACCCCAGTGCAATTACTGTAAACAAATGAGGCCATGGGTTTGATGATTGGTCGTCTGTATCCCGCTTCATCTTTCAGGGAAGCACACAGCAGTTGCTCATGTTTCCATTTATTTTTCCCCAGGAATAAAGTTCAGACACCAGCTAGACCTTTTTCTGTGTGAAACAAGACATGTAGTAGATTGTTAACTCATGTAAATCTGAAACACTGCGTGGTATTAATGACAAATGCTAATCAACCAAAATGGATATTTCGAGTCACGTCTTTATTCCCCCCAGTACACAAAAGGAGCAATGCATTACTTTAGGCAAACGTTCCTGCAGCTTTCATGCTTCACCATTGCAGACTCTTCATCACCAGCTGCCATTTGACTAGTAATATCCAGTCATAAATGTTCAAGTTAACCATTGTAAGAGCTGCACCCAGCCGAGAAAGCACAACACCTCATTTTAAAACATGACATGTCATTTATGCATTTTTTTTTTAACTTTTGAAAGGATTCAGCTCTTTCCCCATTGTTTTCCATGCAAACACTTTTGCTTTTGTTGTTTTTTGCTGCCACTGTACTGATATGACACCAGTGTTGATATTTTAGTTTAAACATTAAGAAAAATCTGAATCAGAGTGTTTCCCAAAATTTGCAAAAGGGAATTTCAAAGTGTTTTGTTTTGGAACTACATGGTTTCTATCGGCAGAGACCAAACACTAAAGTTCTAAATTCTCCAGATAACCTGTTATATCCGCTGTGTTCGGCACACCTCAGGAATGGTAACACCAACACAGTGCTACAACCCAGTCAGAAGCAGCTGCTATGCACTGTATGAAGCTCAAAGTCACAGCCAGTCTGTCTGAAACATTCCCAGAAGCTCTGTGTGTTGGTGTGTTTAATGACCGACTCATATGTGTTGTAGTGACAAATAGAACTGTGTCTGCTTTTAGAGTCTGCACTAATCAGCACGCTGAGATGCTGAACTGGCTTTAGGACGACCGAGTTAAACAACAAACCCAAAGTTGCAGGTGTTCCGCATACCTCCTATTTCAGCTCATATGGTGAAGTAATAAAACAAACAATGATCTGAAATGTAAATAGCTGGGTTTCCATTACAGTTTTTCGCAAAATAAAAGTATACTTGCGCTTTGAACGTGTTTCCATTGAAGGTTGTTCTGGGCAGAAGCATTGTAACTCTCGTAAAATACCATCCCGTGAGATTTCGATGTCGAACCCTTTCTCCCTCATTTCCGCTTCTATCTCCTTACCCCTTTAAGCTTCAGTCAATTCCAGCCATTTTCAGTACAAAAAATCGCTAATATTCTATTTGTAAATAAAAATATGACGAGAAATACAGGGAATATTGGAGGCGCATTGCGAGGTGCATTTCCTGAAAACAACCTATTCGTGGATTTTATACCGACTTCAGGACATGTTTTGGACAAAATAGTTTACTGGCTTGTTTCGTCTGGATGTAAAAGGTTGGATTATGGCCGTTTTTTGTGGAATATTTTCATCTGTGTGTAATAATGAACCCTGAAATGTGAGTCGCGCTGTGTGCGTTGAAGCCGTGCATAGAGAACGGATGGATGGATATTCGTTGTTTGTTAGACAAATGTGTTTATATTATCTGTCTGAAAAACCACCTCATGAGAGCGTAAAAACTTTTTAGCAGTATTTTAGTCCTTTTTCGAAATTCAGGTGTTTCCATTACCAGTTTTTTATTGCGCTATTTATATTTTGTGCATATCTAAGGGTAATGGAAACGCAGCTAATGATAAATCACTAATAAATCATATTTTGGTAATTTAAAAATGTACTCATTCAGTAACATCACTGCTCTTGTCATTGTAAGATGTTGTTGATTCATGACAACAACAGGTCAGCAAATAGAAAGACTCTTCTCGTCTTTCTTTATATTGTTCTCTGAATAGCAAACTACACTCAGCGTCTCAAATCTGCAATCAGAGGCAGATGGTGTGGGTTTTATTTAATTAATGATGATTGAAATGCATCATTTCGATGAAGCATTTATATGATCACATCAATCCAAATATATTCAGTTTTAATTCCACTTTATCTCACGTACATGGTCACCTCATGCTTGAAAACATAACACAACTATTTTCTAATTATAATGCATTAGGAGAATAAAACAAGAAGTGCTCTCTTTGAAACATTATAATCCGACTTTTCCCACATAGACAGAGGAAGGCTGAGTCACAAAGAACAAGTGCAATGTGTGTCGTATTAAATGGGGTTGCTTTGTGGCAGCCCGGTGCCATCTGAGCATGATATAATAAAGGTAGCACGGTGGACAGTCGTGTGAAATGGTAATGCACTCTCAAATTAGAGGGTGCAGCTTTATCAACGTTCTAATGCCTTCAGGTGGCTGCATGGGTTTAATGAACTGAAGGAGAAGCTTTTCACGCAGTAGAACGCCGCTGTAGATGATCGGTACTGTAAGAATCACTTACTCTAATTTATATCCTCTTGCACACCACTTTACTGACGTTTTGCCTCAAACATAATAAATGCACATTTTTATGTCATATCTACTGGCTGAGGATTGGTTTGTTTGAAATATTTCTTTACATTTTAGGAAATGATTTCTTCATATGTGCTAATTTCATCCAAGTCTTTACGCTGCTCTTATTGGTAAAACTACCAAAGTAGCTGCAGACGAACTGACATCATTTTACGATGTCTACTCTCAGTGCAACGTCACATTTTCATCAATATCGCTTTGAACTGCCTGATTTGAATGAATCTCCAGCTTCCTTGTGTTTCTGTTCACCATGCGCTCTGGACCTGACACCAAAATACCACACAGATATGCAAAACAAATTTTAAGGTGAAGAAGTTACCAAGTTGTTGAAAGCTGGTGATGCTGGTCTTTGCACTGCCGTGGAAATGGGGCCCATAGTTTGGCTGCTAGTAGAGTCCCTTTAGTCTGGTTAACAATACATCTTAAAAAACATCTAAAAAAGAAATGCAATTTAAAAATTGAAATCATTCCATTTGTTCTACAAACATTAAGAGTTGAGCAAATTGAAATAAGCAGCTGATGGCGCTCATTATCCAGTCTGGTGCCATTAACCGTCATAGAAGAACAGATGACGTCATTAAAAGAGCACCAGTTAGATCTCAAATGATGGAAAACACTTCTGATTTTCTTTCATACTTTACTTCATTTATCTAAGGAACATTACAATTACTACTCATTGCTCTGCTGTTTTCCTTTTTCGATTGTTCATCTCTTCAGTGGAGTTTCAGTGGGTGTTTCAGTCACATGTCTCTTGTATGTCATCACTTTGTCTGTTCACATTGCAGTTTCCTTTTACTGATACACCAGATTTTCCACAGTGAACAAGACTGAAAGAGATTTTTGCAATAGTTTTATTTTTAATTTCCAAATTTGTCTCATCACTGGTGTTTTCCTTTACTTCAGTAAATGTGAAATGTTCCAAACACAGAGATATGAATACAGAACAGTAACGGAGGTCAAAAGAAAAGCAAAATTCCTCATAGGGTCTGAAACAGATAACAGCAGGACATAAAGAAAACTCACTAAGGCTGATATGATCCTTTAATCCTTTACCCTCGGCTGTAGCCTTTGCCCCATTGCAAGGACAAAATCCCATTCCCCTTCTCTATCTTTCCTCTTTCTATCAACATGATGACATCACGTGTGTGTGTGTGTGTGTGTGTGTGTGTGTGTGTGTGTGTGTGTGTGTGTGTGTGTGTGTGTGTGTGTGTGTGTGTGTGTGTGTGTGTGTGTGTGTGTGTGTGTGTGTGTGTGTGTGTGTGTGTGTGTGTGCATGCATTACACAACCACACAGCTCCTCTTGACTTACTGAAAAAAAGAGACTGGTTTCTGAGAGCCCGATGGTGCATCTGAAGTCCTCTAAGCTGCTGACCTCCTCACATTCAGAGCTGCTCAGTGGATGAGACGCCTTTGGATTCCCTCTCGCCCTCTCTCTCTCTCTCTCTCTCTCTCTCCCCTTTTGTTTCAAAAAAAGACTGAGGCCAAGCATTGTGGAGGGTATTTAATGCCCCTCGCTCCCTGCCTTTGTCTTTTGCTCTTTTTATCGCCTGCCTATCTCTCACTCTCTCTCGCTGTCACCCATCTCACTAAACCAGGGTGACATGACCAGTCCTGGGTTGCTATGGTGACAGTCCCACTGGTATGGCTGCAGTGGCGTTGGCAGTGTTGAACGGGTCTGCGTATGTGCCTGCGAGTGTGTATCTCCATGTCTGTTCTCAGGGGTGCGAGTTGCCAACTGGTGCCAATAGTGTGTAGTTAGTTGTGTGTGTTCATCTACCAGCGAATGTATGTATGCAGACGGATGACAAATAAGTGGAAAAACTGGAGTTTTCCCTCGACCAAAGGTATTCGTAGCGAAATACTAGGCATTAGTTGAAGCTATTAGTCGAGTAGTCGTTGCACAGTTATGTTGTTAATTTAATTGTCTAGAGGCTAGTGTTTTTTAACAGTGTGCTAAATTATGGAGAACTACAAAACAACACCTAATAACGAACAAAATGTAAACTTTACAAGCGCATGCACTCAATAGCCATAGCAAAAGAAGCAGTGATTCTGAATGTGTCAGAAAATAAAGCAAAGAGGCGAAACATTTTGTTAAAAACTGAGCACATTATCCTCACAAAACTATCAAAGAAACGGTTGGACCCTACTGGAATGCTGCCAGTCAGTCCCCGAAAAATCTGTGAAGTTTGTACCTGCCTTTTCCTGATTGTGTTGTCTCGAGGTGCGCAAGATAACAAACTGTACACGTTCCCTGAGGCTCCACTCAGGTCAGTCCTAGTTTTGCTGGTGGAAACCTTGAGTTTCCCTCAGTGGCACCTTCTTGAGGTCATCATTTACCCTGAATCCCCCCACACTTACCTGCCAGACATATTTAATTACTATCAAACAATGGCAGGGACCGACACGGTAAAGGGTAATGTCTGTTGATGACTGTTTTCACTTCCTGTGGTGTGAACCAACCGGCCAGTCAGGATCTGATCAACTCAGGCTCTCCTTATCCACTACTTTTTGATTGGCTATTATATATACAACCTGAATTGTCTTAGAAAGATGTTGAGCTACCACCTGCTGCCAGAACACCTTCAGTGCCTCTCTGGAACGTGAACACACACTTGGAGGGGGGTGCAGCTTCTTCTCCTCCAAATGTTACCGCTTCATTGAGTCCTTCTATGATGGTGGCAGAAAGCCCTATGTAACATGTCAATCCAAAATCTCCGACTGATGTTTAAATGGGTTGAGATCTAGTGTCTGCAAAGGCCACAGCATATTATTAACATCATTTTCATACTCATTAAATCAGTCGGTGACCCCTCATGCCCTATGGTCATCCTGGAAGAGACCATTCAGAATAGAAGTGTTGCAGCATAGGGTATCACTTAGATCAGCTTTGTATTGATTTGCAGTGATTCTTCCCTCTAAAGTGAACAAGTGGATCAAACCATGCGAGCAAAATGCTTCAAACATGCACCAGATCCCCTCACTGGAGGGGTTCAATGGTTCAGGCCGGTACCATCCTTTAGGTTTATACCACACATGCACCCAACCACTTGTTGAAAATATGCTAAAGGATGCCACATTTCTGTGGTTTTTGTACCAAATGTGTATCTTTGTGATGAGGGGGTTCATGTACTGCCTTCTTGCTATAATGTCCTCCTTTATATAATTGCTGATGGACTGTTTTTGCTGCTCGTCGGATCATGTTTCGCACTAAGATGCTCGATCACTGGAGGAAGAGCTGCGCTTCTGTTTTTCATTTCATATCACGCTAATGCACAAGAATCACTGTCATCAAATGTGTGCTGCTGACAACGATTTCTGACCCTTTTTGCTGATGCCTTTCAGACAGATCTAAACACAAATGTCACTTGAGTCACTGTTCTGATTGAAACACGAGCCAGCAGTCAGTGTGACTGAGACATTACCCAAAGTTTGAACTACTTGTAAAAGTTTTTGTGTGTCTGTGTGTGGGGTGAAACTCTGGAACAGTTTGGACTTACAACACAAGCAATGCCAAAATATGAACAGATTCAAACTGTATTATAAACATCAGATCTGGTCTAATTATAGGCACTGCATGCTGTAATTTACGTTGTCATTTACAGTTACTGATCAATGTGTCCCTATTGTCCTTATTGTGGTGTTTGTCCATTACCATCGCTGGTATTTTGTCCATTTCTAGTATCTGTCCATTTCTGCTATTAGTCCATTACCATTGCTGGTATTTGTCCAATTGTTTGTTGTCTTTTGTGTATTATATTGTATTTGTCACTGTAACATAACCTTGTTATGATGAGTCACAGCTCATAGTGTTTCCGTAGATGAGCTTAGGGGTAGGATTAAATAAGTTTTCTTCCTCCTACTCCCTTTTCAGGCATTCTATGCATTTGTTACCATATTGGAATGTTTGTTTTTGCATTGTTATTGAAATCGCCTGAAATGAATGAATTAAAAAAAAAAGCTCCTGCCATCCATTCCCCAACAATGAACCTTCTTTCAACACATATAGATGATATATTTTGATACAAAGTCAAAATTTACTGGACCTGTTTAGCATTTGCCACGCAGCACTGGATGGTAAGTCTTTACCTGTTCCACGCGTCCACACTGGTTATTTTCCTCCACTCATTCTTTCAAATTTTTCCTTTAATTTGTCACCTGTCTGTAGGTGCCTGTTTGTGTGTATTTTTTTTTTGTGTGTGTGTGTGTGTGTGTGTGCAGGCGTGTTGCATCGCGGCCTCCTGCAGATGTTCTCTGGCCGCGTTGCCTCCTGCCAGCTGCTCCGCCCCCAGAACACATACATACGCACACACTCCTCTTAATTAAGAGCCCTGTGCCGTGGTGGGTGACTCAACGGGGGCATGATGGCGCACACATCACAGACACTCGCACCAGAAGTGCTCAGCACAGTGTGTCTATGAGCTGTTTTTTCGTGTGGGTTGCTGTACGTGGGGAGCTGATCCGCTGGCGTTGCCCTTGAAGCCCTGTGATTGTGATAGTGGTGGTGGTGCTAGGTAAACAAGCAGCTAATCAGGCCTATGTGTCTCATCCATACACTCCACCAGGCACCACAGGCAGAGATACTGACACCAATAGACGATCTCTCTGGCTTCAGCAAACACTGAGAGGCAGAGGAGGAGGAAGTTGGGAGAGTAGGGAAAGGAGGAGAAACGGAAGAAGCAGCCAGGATTTGACGAGAGATAGGGGCAAGAGAGTAGGTGGAGTGGAAATTCTGAGATGATTTAAATCAGGAGGTTGAGCCAGTCGGTAAGGAGGAATAAGAGTGGGGAGGCAGCAACCTGTGTGGTGACTGTATGTGTCACTTGGGGCTGGGGTTTGATAGGATATTGTTGAACTGAATCTAATATCAAATCCACTTTGCAAAGTTCTAAAGAAGTCCAGCTGTACAGATTCAGTGTAGATCTGTGATCAGCTGTTGTTTGAGAAGCCAAAAATACTACAGTTTCAGTTGTAGCTACTGAATTCATCAACATTTATACTAATTTAGCCTCATAAATTTTCACAACTTGTAGCTACAATCTGAAAATGTGCTGAGCAGCAGAACATATGGAATATTAAAAATTTGAGCGAAAATAACAGCTGAACTACACTTTTGCAGCTGAACAAATGAGGAATGTAACATTTCCGCCATGTTTTTAATGTTGGTCTTAGAAATAGCTTAGTAGCTTAGAAATAATGGAGACAAACATTTTGTTTAATACCAGTATGCACAACCCAGACAATTCCATGTTTTCCAGTAAAACTCCCACTTTTATCCATGTGCTAACATAACTGTACAAGGGTTTTCTAATCATCAATGAGCCTTTCAGCACCATTAGCGAACACAATGTAGCATTAGAACACAGGAGTGATGGTTGCTGGAAATGTTCCTCTGTACCCCTATGGAGATATTCCATTAAAAATCAGCTGTTTACAGATAGAATAGTCTTTTACCACATTAACTATGTCTACACTGGATTTATCATTCATTTAATGTTATCTTCACTGAAAAAAAACCTGTTTTTGTTACAGAAATTAGGACATTTCTAAGTGATCCTTTGAACGGTAGTGTATACTGGTTATGAGTATTTTGCTAATTAGTACATTCAAACAGACAGCACTTTGTAACAAACTTAATTAATTTATTAATTAATGTAAATACACAACGGTCCTTTAAGTCAACACACATCATCCAGCAGGAACGTTTTGACGGCTCAATCTTTCCCAGAACTCAATAAAAAAACATTTGACCAACAGTATGGGTAGACCTCCAGGACTATAAGAGTATGTCTCATAGCCTTATTAACCCTCATGTTTTCCTTACCAAAAAATGTTATTGCCTTGTCTGAAAAAAAGTCCAAAAATTCAGAAAAAATTTCCCCAAATTTATAAAAATTTGCAAAATCTTCAGGAAGAAAATTCCTGAAAAGTTTCCCTCAAAAGTTTTTTTAAAATAAAAAAATCCTTAAATTTGACAGCAAAATTCACTGGATTTTGGTTGATTTTTTTTTCTGAATGTTCTGAAGCATTTTTTAATTTTTTTTTTTCACCAAAAAATGTTCAAAAATGTCCTAATTTTTTTTTGAAAATGTGGAAGTTTTCACTGTGAAAAAATATATATATTTTTTTCTACATTTTTAAAACTTTAAAACAAGTCAATTTGACCCGCAAGAAGACAGGAGGGTTAACTGTTGAGTAGTGTTTTTACAGCCTTATCGACCTTCAAACTCATGATTCAGACACTTCAACTGTCCCTCCGTGTTTACATTTTGTCTGTATCACTGATACCTGTAAACCTTTGTATTGTTTTTGGTGTTAGTGTCAGATTAGAATAAATTGCCGTATTGTTTTCATGGTTTCCAAAATATTGTAAAAAGGTTCATTCCACTGTGAATAGTAAATTTCTTGGGTCCATCATTGCCAACTCTAGGTCAAAGCCACACTGTGCGTATCTTAGGCTTGAACATGGACATTCTAAGGGACATGAGCGACATGACATTATGACAGATATAGTAGCCCCATCAACAGCATATGAATAGTAATAATAATATCTAGTAGTGGATACGTGTATTATTCTCTGTGGAGACGTGCTGCTTTTATCTCTGGTTTCTTCATACTGGCCCTATAAATACTGTGTGTGAACATTCCAACTTTCTGTTCTTATTAAACTGTCATCTTACCGCTATCTTTACCACATCACACCTGGTATCCCTCATGGGTTTGTGTGTTCGACTTAGAATGAAAAGATTAAAGTACAGACGTTATTAGCTGTAGTTATTTTACATTACACAAATCCATTAGTTCATTAGTTTTCTTGAGTCCAGGCAATGGAAACTCTGTTCTTATTCTTGAATTTTCTTTGTACAGCCTTTCAAAACATTTTTTTTCTCACATGAAGTTCATAAGAGGAGTGAATAAAGTGACCAAGGCTTTAAAAACTGCTGCTTGTTTTCTCGTTGTGTGTTTCACATTGTGCCTTCAGTCCCTCCTCTTTAGTGTTTGTCTTATTCTCATCTAGATTTGCCATCCCTTAGTGTTGCTGCGTTCCATGTTCCTTGTTATCCTTTTCTGTTTTTCCCTCTGGTCTCCTTTAACTCATCTGTCTCTCCGGTGTCTGAGCTCTCTCACTTTTATTGTCTTTCCTCCTCTCCTCTCTCTCTTTCTCTCCCTCCTCTGCTCTGTCATCTCCTCTCCTCTTCTTCCTAACAGACCCAGACACGACAGAACACCACGGATAGTTAATAATTCTCTAATTTCCGCTCTTCACGGTGTGTAGAAGGTGTCGCAGATAACCTGATTTATCAGACGGCTATTAGAATGTGAATCAAGGGTATTAAAGCAATGGACATTAACGTGCACATTGTTTAAACAACGCCACGGGACTAATGGATTTCAAAATGAATTTGTCAACACCGTTCTCAGTGAATATAATTAGTCAAATGAGAGCAAGGCAGTGGAGGAGACCAGAGGAGGAGTTGGGAAGCAGTTTAATGGGAAGAAAAGGAAGTCGTGTACGTGTAGATAGTGCACGCAGCAGGAAGCCAAGAGGAGTTTAGTAGATCACAGTCTGGATTCTATGATGTGTGCTGAGTGATGCTCATGGAGATAAATGCGATTACCAGTGGATGTGTCAAATATGTAAGAAAAACACCTTTTCCCCTGAGAGTCCTCCACTTTATGAAGAGTAAACAACTTATTAGACATGCTGAATAATGCCCACGATACATCACTTGAGCCAGGCCATTAAGCTCTGCGGCTGACACTCTGTTTTGTTGCCACAACCTTCATTTTTCCAGATTTTCTGCATCACTTTGAATGAATAGGTGCAAGCAGAAGCAGGAGAGAGCGTGATACTTCTCAAAGGGAGTCAGTACGTTTGTCTGTGGCAAACAGGAGCATCACAGAAAAGAAAACAGTTCATAGATTGAAATGAAAATATTCGTAAAGACTGGTTCTCACCTCTGTCAGTGAGAAAAAGTGTAAGATGTGACTGTATTCTGTATTATTATTATTGAGAACAAGTCCTCTGCTTTTTAAGAAGAAATGCTTTTAGCTTTGATCAGAATTGAAACTGTGTATTTATACTCAGTTTTTATGTCCTTAATTGGAATTATTGGGATTTGGCTTCAGAACTGCAGAAAAAGAAAGGAAGTTGGTAAAAAAAATTACAGATGAATTGTTTCATTTTTTTTGAGATTCCTCAACAGAAGCAAAAATATACCCCCCCATCAGCAATCTCTAAAAACTACTGTGCTGTATTTACGTGGATTTGGTGAGAAATACTTATTCAGTACAAAATACCTCCACTGAAAACTGTTCATAGCCATGCTAGTAAATTACAGAAAGTAAAGGGACGTTGTTCTTAAGAAGATTGTTTCATCTCCTCAAAGGTCTGGTTTCATTTGTTGTTCCTCTTATTTTATTTTTTTAATTTTACCTCAGAGCGCCACAGTTTAAATGTAATTAATTGTAACTGTATTGCAGTGGAGTTTATATGGAAATCTCAGAGACAGACATATTGTAGCAACACCTGGACAAATAAAACATTCATTAGAATAATATGCAAGACTATCAGAGGAAAATGGAGGAGCTGTTTGTCTTAGTGAGTTGAATGAATCCAAATCACAAATGTTTGTCTGTAAAAGTCAAGATCAATCAAAGAATCATAGCAAATAACTGAATAACTGTTTGCAGCTCTTTTAGATGTAGTAACAGATGCTTTGCTGTTGTAATTAAATTGATTTACACACACACACACACACACACACACACACACACACACACACACACACACACATAGATGATTTTACTGTGTATGTATTGAGACGATGCTGGTAACAAATTAGTTTTGTTATATTTATTCATTTACATACGTGCATTAATACATTCACAAGGTAATTTTATGCAAGACACAAGAGTCTCTGGTAAAACAGAGCTGGTGCAGGGCGGGGTAGATGAGGGCGACACTTGTTTGCAGGTCAGAGGGACATTTACACAATGACAGCAGTAGAACTCTACAAATTAGTTTTAATCAACTACTAACCTTAGTGTTTTTTTAATGTTTAATCGGCGTACATTCCTGCTCACTTTCTTGCTCCGCTGTACGTCTCCCTTCCTGAATCACTATCTGTGCATGTAGGCGTGTGGCACTGTTTGGATTCACACCCGATTTTGAATAACAAGAAATTTGAAGTCATGCATTCACCGTGATTGACAGAAAATGTTTAACTTGCAGGTAAAAATTTTGCTCATGAATTTCAGAAGTAATAACAGTAATGTAGCTGAGAGCACACTGAAACCCACACACCGTGGAAGGAGAAAAACAACGAGATTTCTCTAAAGTAGAGATCTCCATTGAAGGAAGCGTTTCAGACTTGAACCTAAAGCTGTGTTTGGGTCCACCGCAGGAGGAGAGCTGGCTGCTGGGCAGGCAGGGCAGCGGGGTGAGGTGGGGATGGGCATGTGTGGAGGGTGGGGGCGAATGCGTGCCTCTTGAATACTAATGTCCCACTTTAGAAGTCAACCCTCTTCTCCATCCTCACATCTCTTTTGCTCTGTCCCTGTCTATCCCTGCTTCTTCTCCTCAGCGCCCTCCTCTCATCTACCTTCTCTCTTTTCTTTCATCTTTCTTGTCACCTCTCCTTCTCCTCCCAACAGTCCTTTTCCTCTTCCCCGACTCTTCGTCCAGCTTCCTCTTCACTCCTTTTCCCCCTGCGGCAGCCTGCTCCAGGCTTTCCATCACCCACACTCCCCTCTCCCTCCTCATCCTTCTATCTAACTCTCCATCTTGTATCACTCATCAAACTTCCCAAGATCTCTCTCTCTGCCATTCACTTTGTAGACCTCCCCACACACAGACACATACGCATCCTTGACAAAGCCAGCTAATTACAGCCAAGTGTCCACTTCAGCCCTTCTTAAATACCGAGCTGATTAATGAGACGGAGGTGTAGGGCCAGGAAGTCTCACCCTTAGCGAATGGTGATACCCCCCCCCTCCCCCGCCTCCCTGCAGCTCTCTAGCACACATATACACACCTTTCCTTTTTCTCTTTCACACTTGCATATGCAAATCACCAGCCATGTGCAGCTTCATGAAAGAAATATTGATATCAGTGTTTTATGACTTACCTCCTCCCTCATGTGCCTTAACCTCTCCCCTTCCTCACCTTTAAGTCTCTGTGGCAGCCTGTTGACTTCTTCTGCTTTTTTTGTACAGTAACTCCTATAGAGGAGAGCTAAGCAGCTAGAGCCAGCTAAAGGAAGGAGGAGAGGGGGTCAGGTGTAGCGGGGGCCTCTTCTGAAGTGATGTCGGCTCATTTTCTCTGCGGTGGCTCAGGCACGACTCACCGTCGGCTCAAAATGGCCTCCGACACATCTCGATGTCTGATTTGTGTGTGTGTTTGACCCTGAGGACCGACGTGAATGCTGCAGGAGCAAGGAGATAGAGTGCAGCTGCTGCCGCTGAATGCTGACACACATGCAGAGCAGAAAACGCGAGCACACGCACACACACCCGCACAATCACAATCTCCACTGGGTCAGCCAGGTTCAAAGCATTTGTATTCATGGAAGGTTTTGCATTGGCTCCACCACCTACAGTGTTCCATCTAACTGTGGGACGTGGCTTTTTACTTTCGCACTCAGAAGACCTTGGACTGTGTTGGAGTGTGTTTATGGCTGTATTTATGGCAGTATGGTGCTACCTGAGCGAATGCACCTGGCTGAATGCATTTTTCCACTTGTATCATCCTTGAAAGTGCTTGAGGGTGCTGTGTTTTGATGCTCAAATTGACCCTTGTGACACATCAGCTCATCCTGTACATGTCTCAATCCTGATCCAAATACGCCTCTGTCACCGGAACACAATCTCTCACAATCAGACACATGCATGTACATGCACACACAGTCTGATCCTCCATAAGTAGGCAGAAATGCCGTACACAGTGCTATGAAATAGTATTTAACCACCCTTTTAAATGTCTTTATTTTTCTGTTGATCTTATATTAAATTGAATATCAGACTACTCAAAATACAGGTTTTGAATAATAATTGTATATACCAAAGTATACAGTAACAGGTTGTCTAAGACCAGTTAGTTTTGTGTGAAAAATATTCTCCCCTCAGTTACTAAACCTACCAAACTGATATTATAGCTGGCTGCAATTAGATCTGATAGCCACCAGAAATGTAAAGTCAAAAACTAGCAGCCCCTTTCCATAAGCATGAAGCAGGTTTAAAGGTCTCACCAGGAGCACATCATGCCAAAATAAGACAAAATTCTAGAAACAATGAGAAGAAGGTAATTAAAATACATTAGCTTAGAAAGAGTTAGAAAGGTGTTTCTGAGGTTCTGGAACTCCACAGATCCACAGTGATAGACATCATCTACAAATACAGGAGATTTGAACTTCCCAGAAGTGTCTGACCATCTAAAATTCCTCCAAGAACACTCTTCTAGGAAATCACAATGATCCACACAAAACATGCAAGGAAGTACAGTCCTCTGTCACCTCAATAAACATCAGCACCAGTGACTTCAATATCCAAAAGGCACTGGGAAAAGTTACATCATTGTGATGAAGGGAAGCACACAGCAAAGCCAGAATAGCATTAAGGCTCTTCTGAATGTTGCCACAGCACACCTAAGTAACCCTTAACGCTTTTGGGAGAAAGTTCTATGGACGGATTGACTGAAAACTGAAATGTTTGGAAGATGAAGGTGGTGGTGTAATGGGATGGGAAAGCCTTGCTGCCATTATCAAGTTAAACGTGAATTCTGCTCTAAAACAATCCTGAAAGAGAACGTTATGTCATCAGCCTGTGAGATGAAGCTGAATTACAACTGGGTTATCCCAAGCATAAGACTAAGTCACTTCTAACTGACTCAGAACAAATAAAATTACAGACTTGTTGTGTCCTAGTCAAAATCTAGACCTAATCCTCATTAAGGAGGTGTGGCAGTTACTGAAAAACAGTTAATGCTCATAAACACTAAAATGTGACAGAACTCAACTAGTTCTACAAAGAAGAGGGAGACAAAACTCCACCACAGTGCTGTCAGAGATTGATCTCTGATCATCACAAGGGTTTCTTTGCAGTTGTTGCTACTAAAGATAACACAACTCGTTTAACTAGTTATTAAATTAAGGCGGAGTGTTACTTTTTCACATGGTGAGTTTAGGTATTAGATCACATTTTTGTTTCAAGAAATACAATTTCCATGTAGATGTGCATTTTGTGTTTACTCAGGTGACCTTTATGCAAAATTTAGTTTACCATGAAATACACACAAAAATAGAAGAAATCAAGAGATCACATGCATTTTCTCTGCACTGTAACCACACACATCTGTTTTAAATTTACCCCCGTAGCAAAAGGATGTGAGAAAATTGGCAATTGACAAGTTAATCATAACTGGTTTTACAGATACTAGTCAAGTTTTTAGCTATCGGATCATGGCGTACTAGCAGATGTAAAAATTAAAACACCAGCCTTAGCTATTTCACATGTAAGCAGGTCTGTGTGGAGTACCACATGGATCTATACTTAGCCTTCTTCTGTTAAGTCTGTACATACTGCCAGGTTTTCAGAATACTGACATTAAATTTTGCTTTCATACAAGGACTATGGTTGTTTGGTTTGATAGTTCAGTGAGAACACCCATGAGGTGATGTGCCATAAAAGATCTTTTGTTTAGATAAAGCTGGCCCAAAATGTTGTCTTGGAATTTGATATAAATTTCATCATCTAGATGAAACTCTAGCATTAAAAAATATTGATTTAAGAGACTCATAATGAAGCAGGATAACCACAGCTTATCCTAAAAACAGCTGTAACATTTGTAACCAAAACATTTCTAAAGTTCCTTTATTAACAACATTACCAGAAAAATGTAAAAATCTTTTTTTAAATGCTGCCACTGAAAAATCTGCTATGATTTTCTAGTTTACTATGCATCGTTTAAATCCTGTTTTATTTGAGAGGCACACAAAGTACATTGAGTAAGAAATATGATTAATAATTTGCCTTTGCATGTTATCACAGTGATTAGCAGCACACCACATGTCAGTGTTGTGGGTGTCTCACACTTGTACTTATGATAGTGACACTCTCAGACTAAGGGGGCTTAGGTGCAGATCTTAAACTTCCAGTCATCTTCCCCTCCCTCCGTTGTTTCCATTCTGTCCTCCTCCCTCCATCCTTTGCTCACTTGTTACTGTGTTCCCTTCTGAACAGCTTGACATTAATTCCCAAAGATGTCTCCATCACAAACTTGCAGAAGTGACAGTGTCAGCTTTTAAACTCTGTGTGATGGTCTGACACACACAGACAGAAACACAGGAACATGCATGAATGCACACTAAGCCGTCTGTTTTATAATTGAGCTGAAACAAATATGAACTCTTAATAAAGCTGCTTTGCCTCCTGCAGACAAGAAATTCCTTTGCAGTAACAGCAGTGATCCAGTGCTTTTAGACCCTCATTTTTGGACTGAAACAATGTCCATTCCAACAGGATGCTCAGCTTTGTGTTCATATAAGCTTTAAAATATTGCTTTAGTCTGAAAAGCTCTAAAATGGTCTTTAAAAAATGGATTTTCTTATGTAGACTACAGTTCAAAAGTTTGGGGTCATCCAGACAATTCCATGTTTTCCATTAATCTCCCACTTTTATCCATGTGCTAGCATAACTGCACAAGGGTTTTCTAATCATCAATGAGCCTTTCAGCACCATTAGCTAACACAATGTAGCATTAGAACACAGGAGTGATGGTTGCTGGAAATGTTCCTCTGTACCCCTATGGAGATATTCCATTAAAAATCAGACGTTTACAGCTACAGTAGTCATTTACCACATTAACTATGTTTACACTGGATTTATCATTCATTTCATGGTATCTTCATTGAAAAAATGCTTTTTTCAAAAATGAGGACATTTCTAAGTGACCCCAAACTTTATCATGGTTTAGTACCTTTAGTGTTATGTACCTATTTCTGTTTTGCTTCCAGATGTTTGTAATTGACTACAACAGGACAAAATGTAATGAAAATGGTAATATGTCAGTGTATTGTTTGTGTGTGTTTTAGGTCTCTTTCATAAATGATAAATTCTTGTTGTTTTTATAAATGGAGCACAGAGAGGGGACATGATATTTTGTCCTGGATCAGTGCTGTTTTGCAGACCTACTCTATGACAACAATATCTCTAATAACTTAAGCGTGCTCCATAGTCAAAAAAGTGCTTCTTCTCAAATATTGTCAAGTGTTTTAAAATGACTACCGATTCTAACGAATGCAACTAAAAGATGTTAGCAGTAGCATCTTTCAGAACTAAAATCTCAGCGATTCTGATCTATAAATAACAGAAGATGGAGCGAAGGATGGTGTTGTGTGAGCAGAGCATGGACCTCGATTTCCCTGATGATGAAGAGGATTAAAGCAGAAAGCAGATCAGTATGTGGGGAGATTTGGGGAAAAAACATGCCGTGGCTGTTTAATTCCATATGAAGACAATGTGTGGACCAATAGTATTTCTAAGCACACCTCAAACTTTAAATCAGAGTCTGCAAAAACCAGCTCAACGTCCTTGCTTGGCCTTGTGTTCGACGTGGAAAGCCAAATTGGCTCAGGCAAGAAGGAAAGTTGGCCAGAGAGCTCCTTTTCTTGCTCCCTCAAGAATCAAAAACTAAAAATCTATAATAATAAAAAAATAATGCAGATCTTTGTGATTGCTGATAAAAAAAAAAAAAAGCTCTGTATCAACTGGTGCTACATTCTCTAGCCTTTCCCTGCACAGAACCACAGTAGCTATAAACATGAAACTACACTAGTCTGACGAAAGCAGCATCACTCTGCATGTCCGTGTGAGCAGTTTGTAGTTTTGCTTTGTTTTGCCTCTGATAGCTTTCTGACTATGACTGAGATGTGATTGAAAAGAGCTGAAATAAGGCAGATTTCATGCTCATGCAGTGCTGTGTTTCCACTGTAGTTTAGGCATAGATCCCAGGAAACAACCACTTGCGTATAACAGTTTATAATAATAACTACAACTGGAACTGTTACTTAAGGTAGGAACTAAATCTTAAAAATGCAAGATCTGCTTCCTATCCCTGTATAGTGGTGCATTCCCACAAATATAACTGGCTGTTAGCAAGGTTTTAGTTTGAGGCGAAGCTTATTTCTGGCAGGTGAAAAGAAATGACTGGTGGCACCATTTGTCATGGAAGTAGCGCACAGCTATCTGTCTACAGCTGTCTAGGACCAAGAGTGGACAATGACTGCAGCAGAGGAAGTTTGGCACGCTGCACTGGGGATACATACAGGAAAAAAATCTGCTTGAAAACAAATTGCCTGTAAAACACAAAAACCGGAAAGTGTCCATAAATGATGCCGAAACAAATTACTGAAAGAGGGGTAGTGTGTCTGAGGTGAGAAAACAGAAAAAAAACGGTGTGCATGAGGAGACAATAAAGCATCAGAGCTTCTATATAGGACATAGCAGGTTGACCTGGCGTGGCACGGCTCAGCATGGCACGGTATGACGGGCTCAAATGAGGCTTCACCCACCCAGGGCTCCATCCCGCCTGAGCACAACACAATCAGGCCTCAACAGCGAGACCGACTGCAGGTTGCCATGACAACCCGGAGCCACTGCCTGCATGGGACAAAGGCTGGCAGGTCCTGTGTGTGTGTGTGATTGAGAGACAGCGAGTGAGTGATGTGTGGCGGGGCAGGCGTGGCCCTCCTGGGGCCCTCATTCGTTTGTCTCTCGCTGAGACCACAGGAGCCCTGATGCAGCAGAGATGGGGGTGGTGGTGGTGGTGGTGGTGTTTGGGGTGAGGAAAGGGGGCGAGCAAACGGAGGGGGCAAGCCAAAGAGAGGCAACTAATGTGGAGAAGAAACAGGATGATACAAAGATGCAGGGAAAGGTACAGAATGTGAGGGGGATGAAATAAAAAATGAAAAAAACATGGCGTTATAAATTTCAGTGGATTTGCATGATTCTGTAGCCACACTTTTCATTCACTCATCCATTAGTCACGTGCTGAACCTTGCAGAGTGAAACATGAATCTTGACAAAACTTGATTTAAGAAAAAATAGACTTTGCAGCTACACTGTGGCAAATGAATTGAAGCAATTAGTAGAGCACTAGAAATTCACAGTTTTAATAACCTGTCGTGACTTGGAGCTGCGCTGCTCCTGTGGTTCCATGAAACGTAATAAAACGACAAGAACACTTAGGCATTACTGAGCACACAAAACATTAAAAGCGAACAATCGATCTCTTAAACCTGTTTGGTTTGACCAGCAAATGTCTCTTGGTTGCTCCTGTACAAACCTAAAATCAGCTATTCTAAGCACCTCCACTGCACAAAACTCACTCTTTTTCTATTTTTTTCCTTCTGCATTGTGGCCACGGAATGCTACACCCTCTTAATCTTTTTGTTAATACGGTCAGATGGGAAACATTTCGGGAACTTTTCTCAGGGTCACACTAAATTGTGTTCCCTGTCTTGCTCCCATGGGGTTGTGTTGTGTCCGCACACAGACGGAAACAATCTTAAATTCTCGGATGACTCGGTTGATGTCAAACTGCTTCATAGAAATGAGTCTAAACATGAGCGTGTGGTTTGAACAGAGAGCTTGTAGAAACCAGGAAAAGCTTCGCATCAGACCATCGCTTCAGGGCTAAAAGTGAAAACTGTGGAGCATCGGAAGCACCAGGTGCTTACGTATATTGATTGATTCAGAAACTGAACTTTGATCTTAGTACTGATGCAATATGCAGACACTGCAACAAAAATGGCATTTTCTGATTATATTGTATTTTTAAATGTCCTGCTTTTTTTCAGAAGCATCAGTGAACTATTTCATTGATTTGTTGGTGATTTTAATATGTGAAATAGGAATCACTGATGAGCAGCTGTCTCCTCTCACAGATGTTTCTTTTTAGCAGAAATATCACAAGGAAAGCTAAATTCATAACAGCAAATCTAACTTTTTCCTTTCTTTCCTTTCCATTTTAGGTGTCGATCACACAAACAAGGACCTGAAGAAGAACTTTGTGAGTAAACTTCAAATCATTTTGTCTTAAATGAATTTAAATGGATCTCAGAGATGCTCGTGGAACATTATTTTTAATTTCGTTGTCTTTCTATAAGATTACAGTTTGTAGTCTCACTGCTGTTTGGTTACATAAACCTATTTGGATTTTCATTCTACTGAAATCCGTGTATTGACTTTCTCTTAATCGCCTTACTAGTCTAAAACCCAGCACAATAAAAGTTGCATACAGTGATAAAACTGTTACACTGGCTAGCCATAAAGCATATGTGAAGTGGCAGTGTGGCTCGTGCCTTGTCATTTATAATCCTATAGGCAGTTTGAGGCATGCAGGCCAACTTGTACTTTGTCAGAGCAGATTGTCTGGCATGGATAAGCCTGGCTGCAGAGAGAGAGAGATACATAATTGCTCTTGTACAGTTTTGCTGCCAAGACATCCTCCTCCCGTTATGCCTATATACACTGGCAAACAAGTCATTCAAACATGTTCACTTTTATGAGACACACATAAACCACACGACACAGACAGAGGCCTCTCCTCAGTGACAGTGATCGCCGTCAGTCAGAAGAAATATGTTGACAGACTAATTCAAGTGGCCGTATCGAGAGTTTTTTCATGGGATTCCTTCATTTCCTGTCATGTCATTGTGCCGCTTTGTGCCAAGAGTTACGTTGTCTTACGCTGTGATCCATTTGTTTTCTGTCGGGCTGTTACAGGAGGTCCTCGCCAGTTTTGACCTGCGTGCGTCACACGGTCTGTCTCATGATCCCATGCCTGCCAGAAATTATGAGAACAGGTAATGGCGGTTGTCGTTTTGCTGTTTTCCTGTGAATTGATAGTTTTTATTTTGCCCTTCCAAAAACAAACATACAAGAGCAAAAGTGTAAGAAATGTATTAAACTGTGTATTTATCTGCTCTAATGTGAGATGCAAACATGAGACTTAAGCAGCCAAACCGGTTCATAAACTGAACACTTGTTCAGTTATCTACAACTAGTTACTCTGCCACGCAACACGGCGGAGTTATGTGACGATCAGCATACGTTTGTCCGTGCAAGACATTACTGAAAAACACACCAACGAATTTGGGTGAAATTTTCAGGGAAGGTCAGAAATGACACAAGGACCAAGTGATCAGATTTTGGCAGTGATGCAGCTTATAGTCTGGATCCACGGATTAGTTAAAGATTTCTGTATGATTGCCAGATAGCGGCACGGCGTCACTGTAACCATGACAACCAGTGAACACTACATCAGCTGCCTGCTGATGATCACATGATTGTGATCCTACTACAGATCCACCACTGAGGACTCGGTCAGAAATCAAACAACGACTGAGCAGCCTTGGTGGAGTGCTGCGTTCTCTGAGTGCTTTTCTTGTTATTTTAGTGGTTCAGAATTAATCATCACTGAATGGACGTGAAAACCCTGCTTTTGTCTATTTCTGTCTGAAATCAAGGATCCATTGTTTCAAAGTTCATGAAGAATTTTAAGTAGTAAAGCTGCTGTTACTATCAGAAACGTATCTGCTGTGTGACAACATAAAGTTTAACAGTCGCTCACAGTGTGATTTGAACATATAATGTCAAGGTCAGCGCTTAAAATTAGATTTACGGTTTTGAAATTTGGCTATAAATAAGCAGCATGTGTGTGGTATAAAGCTGAAAATATTGTGTTTTTAGTCTAGAAATCTGCAGCAAAATGCTTTTCTTGCTTTGATTTTCAGTTTCCAGTGTCTCTGGATGTGTACCACTCTCATAATCAGGATGTACTGTGTGTAATTATCTGTCCTGACTTAATTATGGTGTGTGCTCAGGTCAAAACATCCAAAAAAGAAAACTCTCATCTCTGCCTATTTAGTCTCAGTATGTGGCTAACAACTTATTCCCCCTCTGTTTCAGTCACGGCACCCATTGTGCAGGGGAAGTTGCCATGGAGGCCAACAACTCCTACTGCGGTGTGGGCATTGCCTTCAATGCCAGGATCGGAGGTGAGGAAAACAATGCAGCCTTATAGAGACAGTGGGAGGCAGCGCTTCGTGGGTGTACTGGCAAAGACTACGACATGGCATTAGAAGCATTTTCAAGAACACTTGTTATAATTCACTGATGCATTAATATTATTATACTCTATGCATTGCATGACAGTGCGCTGAAAAAGTAGTCCACTTTGTTTATGCTGTAATAAAGTGAGTGTAATCTGGATAGCGAAAGCCAAACATGGACATTGCCTTATATAATATAAAACTGTATTACAACAGTTTGTTATGGTCAACTGCATCAAAGGAAACAGCCTGTATCTATAAAATCAACAGGCTTACAGCAGAACTGCTTTAGATTTACAAGGTCTTACTGACTTTATTGGAAAACTGTTGAACAAAAAAGCAAATATATTAAAGAAACAATAAAAAATTTGAACTCATTTTTACTAGTTCAAAAAGAAAACACTGCCATGCCCACTGCAGCAGCTACTTTATCATGCAGATTTTATTTTAGAGCAACAAACCTGCATTTTACAGTCTGCTATGTCATTGTTAAATCAAAGGATTAATGTCATCTTTCATTTGGATGAAAATTAACCTTTTATGCATTGTTATCTGTAAGCATGAGCATTCTAAAATTTAGAAAAAACAATCATTGAAAATATACTCTACCAGTAAAAAGTTTGGACACACCTTCTCATTCAATGCTTTTTATTTATTTGTATTATTTTCTACATTGCAGATTAATACTGAATATTAACAATTTCTGTTTGCAGCATAATTCTTATGTATTCTTTTATAGTCAGTATTAATCTACAGTGTATAAAATGAATAAATAAAGTGCATTGAATGAGAAGACGTGAACAAACTTTTGACTGGTATTGTGTGTTCTGTGATTTGTCTTGTTTACTATGGTGGCAAACGATGGCAGAAAGCAGCTTCTTCAACTGTAGGGAGGTTTCATGGAGGATGAGAGCTCATATGTCTGTTAGAAAATCTTTAAGAAGGAGTTTTGGTTGTAGGCTGTAATCAGGAACATTTCTTGAAAAAGAAAGAACATATAATTTGTATGCACTTGCACATTTTGTACATTTTCTGTGTGTACGTAGCTTTTGGTTTGTGTAAATATGACACACAGCATAGTGATGGGCTGCCATGGAGCTGTGCTGACCCCCTTTAACGGCGCGTGTTTTTAGTGGGAGCTTCGGTAATGGCTTTTTTAGTGTTGGTTGTAACATTGGTGAGGGATGAATGAGCCGAATGCACAAGATAGCCCATTTTCTCTTATGAAATCAAAGACTTTTATAGGATATACTAAGAGTGCTATAACCCCAAGTTAATGAGGAGTATACGATATGTTTGAATAAGAAAATCTCCTGCTGCACTCAGATCTGAACACCTCAAATGCAATTTAGTACCGTGATGTCATGCACATGACACACGGGAAGAGGAATCCTTTGGCTGAACTCTGACATTTGAACTCTGCTCTGTGATCTTTCATCTCTGACCTTCACTCATCTGTCACCGGCTGATGAGAGCCTGTTTCTGAATTGGCAAAAAGGCTCATGAGGCAAGACCAGGAATCACTGTCCACAGTTAGTTTCAATTTCACCTTATTGGGTCTATTTTATCCTGACTCATAAACAGAGTCTGGCAGAAAAGAGATGAGGGGGTGAGACCCTCATGAAAGATGCATGTTGAACTACTGGGTGCTGCTGAGACCTCAGCTTCTGTCTGACACTCAGGGTTCCTGCCTCGGTGTTTTCTTTATAAATTTACTAGAAATTCATAGTAAATTTATCCAGTCTTCTTAGATGTTTCTAAGTGTATGCTGAATTATACTGAATGCATGTGTGACTGTCACTCAAAATTAGCTGTTTGTACTGGAAATAAATTAAATTGTTTTACGAGTGGTTCAAATAAGACAGTTAAAGAAGAAAAAGATGAACAGATAAAGACTGTTTTCTACAGAATAATGATGTTTGAAATATACATTACAAAAGAATGTTACTTGAAGATGCAATAGTAGATGCCTGATGAACTTTTTCTTTATGCCTACTTGTTTCTTAGTATGAAGCTGTATTTCCTTAGTTATGCTCCAGTTTGCTGTTTTCTCCTGCTCTGAGCATGTCATTGCTCAGCATAGACCATACACACATTTATAATAGAGTTTTCTTTCAGCTGACATGTGATCACACAGAAAGAAAAAGTTCTCCAGCAGTTGTGGCATTATTGCCCACCAAATGGAATGAAGAAGACGTGCTTCTTCCCAGCTCTGTAATCCGCAGCCGTCCTTTCCTTCCCTCTGGTTTCTCTTCACAGCCATCTGACGGCAGCACTTATCTGTTACATCTGCAGGCTTTAATTGGACTGATGTTGTGCACTGTCAAGCCACAATTACACACAGCGAATCTGCTGGTTACATTTTGTGCGACAATCTGCAGACCGCTCTCCTGAATATAACAACAGCAGGCTTTATGCACGTGTGGCTCTCGTTTTTATTAATTGTTGTTGTATCCGCTGTAAATCAACAGGTGTTGGACACTGACACACTGAAAGCAGCTCACACAGTTCCATGAACATTTACAGATTTGACATTTAGGATCAGGATGTTGGTAGTTTTCAGTCACTTCCATAATACTGAGTAACCAGGACAACGTAGATTTGCAATGCTTTTTTAGGAGGTTGGTCAATTTAAAGTTGTTTTTAGTTATTATACAGGTAATTCTGTCACTAGGATGACCAGCATGGTGTGGTAGAGTTCATTTGTTTTAAATCTTACTTCAGAAACCAAAGAATGTGATTTTAAAAAGTGTAATTTATTTGTGGATCATTTCCACCATCATATTTATGTCAAAATATAAAGATTAAAGAGGCAACCGTTCAATTCTTCAAAAGCAATTTCAGAAATGAATTAATACAACTTGATTGCACTTGACTGCGATCTGTGTCGCACTGCATGGCTCACAAAAATAGAGCCTTTCATTTCTTTTTTTATTCTTTTTGGAGGAAACTGTTTTCAGCAAATAGGTCTAAAAGCTGGTGTGACACTAATTGTGAAGTACTAAACAGCAGCCAGAGTTAGTGATTAACCGTAGTGATGCGTTTAGCTGCTAAGAGCTCCACAAAACAACACGACTGAGAATATGATGACGATTAGACTTGGGCATAAGATGCAATAAATATGAACATTGCTCTGCATATGCCGGATGTGTAAATAACCAGACGGTAGCAGGTTTGTCATGTAGCCCTAATATCCTCAGTTATAGCCAGGGCTGAAAAAATCAGTCGTTTACTCTAAACCACTGCAGATGATATGTTGTGATAGCTGGGTGTCTAGAAGCATAGCTGAGTGTATACATGATTCTCTGTTTCACCACCTCCTGCCTCGTTGTGGGTCAGAATCTTTGGATTAATCTTTCAAGAAAACTTCAACAACCAATTTTGACATGCTCCTTTTCACAAACTTTGCCCTGGAGTTGCCCTCAGAAACAGATAAAAACAGCCAATAGCCTCTGCAGCGTTGACACTGTTGGTGTTAACGGCATCTGGAGCACAAATTTCACCACTTTTGACTCGTATCTGCTTAGAGTTTATCGGTGGGGGTTTGGCAATAGCTGCTGCAGCTCAAACTTCGACCTCTTTTCACTAGTGGACGAACAAAACGTTGTATAATGTGAAGTAATCTGTACTTCCACCTGTGTATTATGTGGATACCGTGACACCTCTTAGGCTCCTCTGAGGTGAAAGGAAAAAAATACTTATATATCCCCCTCTGTCATCAACTGATTCCACATTATGGCATTTAGTGGAAACAGGCTGCTGCAGCAGAAGTACTGCGAGCAGCACTGGCTCTCCGTTTAATGATTGTATAATGTACGTGAGCATAATGAAATGATCATTTATAAGGTTCTTTTAACCATACGGGTTCTGTGAATTACTTTAATGCCCATTCAGACCAAAATGAACTAGTTTCAATTAACCTTTGATATTGCTAGTGCAATAATAAGCAATGGAGGAAAAGAATATAAATACAGCAAAGCCGATAGAGAGACATACAGTAAAGGAATTCACACAGTGAGAGAAAAACAGAGATACGGCGAAGAAGCAGGCCCAGCAACAGTCTGAGAAGAAAACAAGAAGGAGACAGACACTGATAAAATAGGCAGAAATAACACCCAACAACAGTGTAACAATGAGTAACAGGCAGAGCAAAACACAGAAGACAGCTGGAACACACTCTACTACAGTACAGGCCAGATGCTGTAAGTGTGCTTACAATATGTTTCTGATGCGTTTACACCTCGAGTGTTGTTCCACTGCTTCTTCTGCTTGGGATGTCACATTAACTTATGCAAAAATACACATCAGAATCTTTAGTTTTCTGCTTTGTGTAAATGTATCACACAGCAGCCCCAGAATGCAAAGTGCTCTTCCATGATGTTTTTGAAAAGTATGAAAAGTTTTGTTGCTCTTTTTTTCCACAAGCTGCCTCCAAACTCTGATCTCTGTGACCTTTTCAACGTCCAGGTATCCGCTTGTTGGATGGCTCTGTCACTGATGCCATGGAGGCCACGGCTCTGACCTTCAACAGCCACTTCATCGACATCTACGTCTGCAGTTGGGGCC